>NC_042981.1:8504205-8751951 GCF_901001165.1 Salmo trutta | reverse complement strand
TCTCTCTTTTCTTTCTCTCTCTCTCTCTCTCTCTCAACTGTAATACCCATCAGAACCCAAAATATCAGCTTGTTTACCTCTAACAGGGGGGGTCCTTTTATCCAAAGCTTTGTTTATGAATTTGAGAGGGGTGACATATTTCTCCAGCCCCATCCCTCAGCTTTTTACCGAAACTGAGGCGAGGGTTACACGTTGTTATTCTTTCAACTGCTGATTACCCCTTTAAAGTTGTCAGGCTGTGAGATTTAGCTCCTGTACTGTAGTGCTGATGTTCACACATTTCTCATTGTGACATTATGTCGTTCCCTACTCATTACAGATACTTCAGGTTACTCTACGCTGCAAGCTTCATTTCAAACTACAGGATGAAGAAAGACTGAAACTTTTGTTTTGCCAATTTCAGATCTAGAACACGCTGGTGACATTCTGTGTTGTTCTTCCACATCTGCTGCAGTCAGACAGAGTGTAGATTGTCTGTACATGACACCCTAGACAAGCTGTGTATTGTATACTCAGTTAGCTCATTTAGTCAATATTGCTGCTTTGATTGCTCCGACAGTGTGTGTGTGTGTGTGCGTGCGTGCACACCTCTGTACTGTATGTGTGTGTGTGTACTGAGTACACAGCTGGTAAGTATGCTGTCTAGTCCACTAGAACATTCTTGTTAACCTTAAATCCACAGAACACAAAAGGTTCTAGGAATCCTGCCCATACCTGGAATAATTTTTTTAATTTAACTAGGCAAGTCAGTTAAGAACAAATTCTTATTTACAATGATGGCCTAGTAACAGTGGGTTAACTTCCTTGTTCAGAGGCAGAACAACAGATTTATACCTTGTTAGCTCAGGGGCTTGATCCAGCAACCTTTTGGTTACTAGCCCAACACTCTAACCCCTAGGCTACCTGCCACCCCGAAGTGTAGGAGGAGACAGGTTAAGGAAGGATTTTTAAGCCTTGAGACAATTGCGACATGGATTGTGTATCTGTGCCATTCAGAGGGTGAATGAGCAAGACAAAATATGTAAGTGCCATTGAACGGGGAATGGTAGTAGGTGCCAGGCACACCGCTTTTTTGTGTCAAGAACTTTAACGCTGCTGGTTTTTTACACAACAGTTTCCCGTGTGCATCAAGAATGGTCCACCACCCAAAGGACATCCAGCCAACTTGACAAAACTGTGGGAAGCATTGGACTCAACATGGGCCAGCATCCCTGTGGAACGCTTTTGACACTTTGTGGAGTCCATGTCCCGATGAATTGAGGCTGTTCTGAGGGCTAAAGGGGGATGTAACTTAATATTAAGAATTAGTTGTTACTCTCATATATATATATATATATATATATATATATAGTAAGAGTCAAAGGTTTGGACACACCTACTCATTCTCATTGTAGAATAATAGTGAAGACATCAAACACATGAAATAACACATATAGATTCATGTAGTAACGACAAATGTGCTAAACAAATCAAAATATATTTTAGGTTTTAGATTCTTCAAAATAGCCACACTTTGCCATGATGACAGTTTTGTCATTATCTCAACCAGCTTCACCTGGAATGCTTGTCCAACAGTCTTGAAGGAGTTCCCACATATGCTGAGCACTTGTTGGCTGCTTTTCCTTCACTCTGCGGTCCAACTCACCCTAAAACATCTCCATTGGGTTGAGGTTGGGTGATTGTAGAGGCCTGGTCATCTGATTCAGCACTCCATCACTCTCTTTCTTGGTCAAATAGCCCTTACACAGCCTGGAGGTGTGTTGGTTCATTGTCCTGTTGAAAAACAAATGAGGGGATGGGGTATCACTGCAGAATGCTGTGGTAGCCATGCTGGTTAAGTGTGCCTGTCACGGCTGTCTGTAAGAGGGAACCAAGGTGCAGCAGAGGATGTGCTCATCATTAGAATTTTAATTCAAACAAACAAGAGAACACTACAAAATGAACAAAACGACAGCAAACAGTCCTGTTAGGCAAATACTCAAACAGAAACAATTACCCACAAAACCCAAAGGAAAAACATGCTCCTTATGTGTGACTCCCAATCAGCAGCAACGAGCTCCAGCTGTGCCTGATTGGGAGCCACACACACGGCCCAAAACAAAGAAATACCAAAACATAGAAAAAGGAACATAGAACGCCCACCCAATGTAACACCCTGGCCTAACCAAAATAAAGAACAAAAAACCCCTCTCTATGGCCAGGGCGTTACAGTACCCCCCCCCAAAGGTGCGGACTCCGGCCGCAAAACCTGACTCTGAAGGGGAGGGTCCGGGTGGGCCTTCTTACGGCGGCGGCTCAGGTGCGGGACGTGGCCTCTGCTCCACCCTTGACGTCGCCCTCTTAGGTGGCGCACCTGGCCGCGCCAAAGGTCTGGTGGGCGACGCTGACTGCGCCCGGCTGGCGGGCGGCGATGGTTGCGCCCGGCTGGCGGGCGACCCTTGTTGCGCCCGGCTGGCGGCCGGCGATGGTTGCGCCCGGCTGGCGGGCGACCCTTGTTGCGCCCGGCTGGCGGCCGGCGATGGTTGCGCCCGGCTGGCGGGCGACCCTGGCTGCGCCCGGCTGGCGGGCGACCCTGGATGCGCCCGGCTGGCGGGCGACCCTGGCTGCTCCGACGGCACTGACCCAGGATTCACCAGGCTGGGGAGACATGACAGAGGCCTGGCCCTAGGCGTAGGCACAGGACTCACCGGGCTGGCGGGCGTCCCTGGCCACTCTGGCAGTTCAGGACAGTTGAGACCCACTGGAGGCCTAGTCCTGGGAGGTGGCACAGGACGGACCAGGATGGGGAGACCCACTGGAGGCCTAGTCCTGGGAGGTGGCACAGGATGGACCAGGATGGGGAGACCCACTGGAGGCCTGGTCCGAGGAGGAGCCACAGGATAAACCGGGCTGTGGGGGAGCACTGGAGTTCTGGTACGGACACTCTTTACCCACACTCCAGGCTGAAAGCCCACTTTGGCCCGGCACAGGCGGAGAGCAGGCATTGGGCGAACTGGACCCTCCCAGCGCTCTGGAGACACAGTGCGCAACGCCGGCGCAGGATAACCTGGACCGAGGAGGCGCACTGGAGACCAGACGCGCTGAGCTGGCACCATCCGCCCTGGCTCGATGCCTGCACTCGCATGGCACTTGCGGGGGGCTGGTATGTAGCGCACCGGGCTTTGAACGCGCACTGGGGACACCGTGCGCTCCACAGCATAACACGGTGTCCTACCAGTACCACGCTGCTTTCGGTAAGCACGGGGAGTTGGCTTAGGTCTACCACCTGACTCTGCCAATCTCCCCGTGTGCCCCCCCCAAAAAAAATTGTGGGGCTGCCTCCCGTGTCCGTTGAGCTCCCTTGCCTCGTACCAGCGCCTCTCAGCTCTCGCCGCCTCGATCTCCCACTGCGGGCGGCGATAATCCCCAGCTTGAGCCCATGGTCCTTTCCCATCCAGGATTTCCTCCCAAGTCCATGACTCCAGATAGCTTTTCTCCTGGTGCCTCTCCTTGTGCTGCTCCTTCCTCTGCTGCTTGGTCCGTTGTTGGTGGGTAATTCTGTCACGGCTGTCTGTAAGAGGGAACCAAGGTGCAGCAGAGGATGTGCTCATCATTAGAATTTTAATTCAAAACAAACAAGAGAACACTACAAAATGAACAAAACGACAGCAAACAGTCCTGTTAGGCAAATACTCAAACAGAAACAATTACCCACAAAACCCAAAGGAAAAACATGCTCCTTATGTGTGACTCCCAATCAGCAGCAACGAGCTTCAGCTGTGCCTGATTGGGAGCCACACACACGGCCCAAAACAAAGAAATACCAAAACATAGAAAAAGGAACATAGAACGCCCACCCAATGTAACACCCTGGCCTAACCAGGACCAAGCAGCGGGAGGAAAAGGAGCGCGAGAGATGGGCTCGCGAGGGAAAGGAGTTCTGGACCTGGGAGGAGATCATGTCGGGGAAAGGACCCTGGCGGAGGGATTCCCAGGTCGAGGAGGTGATGCCAGCCGGTGGAAGGAGTCGCAGGCGGCGGTCGAGGAGGCCCGGAAGACACCCCCAAGAAAATTTTGGGGGGGGGCTAATGGGGTGGTCCGGAAGGGCAGAGGAAGAGCCCAGACCACTGCTCTCGTGGGGGATAACGGCGAAGGAGGAGGCAGAGATGTGGCAGGTCCTGGAGGACCTGCGTAGGGACAGCGTGGAGGAAGAGCCTTGGGTGGCAGAGGTGCGCACGGTATCGCCAGTGCGCCTGCACAGCCCAGTGCGCTCTGTGCCAGCGCCCCACATTTGCCGGGCTAGGGGGAGTGTTCAGCGAGGACGTGTTGTGCCGGCTCAGCGCTCCTGGCCTCCGGTGCCCCTTCTCGGTCCGATGTATCCTGCGCCGAGGACGCGCACTGTGTCTCCGGTACGGCTGCTCAGCCCAGTGCGTTCTGTGCCAGCGCTCCACACTTGCCAGGCTAAGGTGGGCGTTGAGCCAGAACGGGTGATGTCAGCTGTGCACTCCAGACCTCCAGTGCGCCTCCTCGGTCCAGGATATCCGGCGCCGCTTGGGCGCACTGTGTCGCCGGTGTGCGGTCACGGTCTAGCACGTCCTGTGCCGGCACCTCGCCCTTGCCGGGCGAATGTGGTGCGTGTCTACAGTCCAGTCCGGCCCATCCCTGCTCCCCGCACCAAGCCAGTGGTGCGTGTCCCCAGTCCAGTCCGGCCCATCCCTGCTCCCCGCACCAAGCCAGTGGTGCGTGTCCCCAGTCCAGTCCGGCCCGTCCCTGCTCCCCGCACCAAGCCAGTGGTGCGTGTCCCCAGTCCAGTCCGGCCCGTCCCTGCTCCCCGCACCAAGCCAGTGGTGCGTGTCCCCAGTCCAGTCCGGCCCGTCCCTGCTCCCCGCACCAGGTTAGTGGTGCGTGTCCCCAGTCCTGTCCGGCCCGCCCCTGCTCCCCGCACCAGGTTAGTGGTGCGTGTCCCCAGTCCTGTCCGGCCCGTCCCTGCTCCCCGCACCAGGTTAGTGGTGCGTGTCCCCAGTCCTGTCCGGCCCGCCCCTGCTCCCCGCACCAGGTTAGTGGTGCGTGTCCCCAGTCCTGTCCGGCCCGCCCCTGCTCCCCGCACCAGGTTAGTGGTGCGTGTCCCCAGTCCTGTCCGGCCCATTCCTGCTCCCCGCACCAGGTTAGTAGTGCGTGTCCACAGTCCGGCCCGACCCGTCCCTGCTCCTCGCACCAAGCCCACGGTGCGTGTCCTCAGTCCTGTCTGGCCCATCCCTGCTCCCCGCGCCAAGCCAGTGGTGCGTGTGTCCAGTCCAGTCCGGCCCGTCCCTGCTCCTCGCACCAAGCCCACGGTGCGTGTCCCCAGTCCAGTCCGGCCCGTCCCTGCTCCCCGCACCAAGCCAGTGGTGCGTGTCCCCAGTCCAGTCCGGCCCGTCCCTGCTCCCAGCACCAAGCCAGTGGTGCGTGTCCCCAGTCCAGTCCGGCCCGCCCCTGCTCCCCGCACCAGGTTAGTGGTGCGTGTCCCCAGTCCTGTCCGGCCCATTCCTGTTCCCCGCACTAGGCCCACGGCGCGTGTCCACAGTCCGGCACGGCCTGTGTCTGGTCCACCGGTGACCAGTCCTGTTCCGGTCGGCGGCTCCGCTCCGGAGCCTGAGTATGCCGCTCCACCGTGGTCCAGTCCGGGCCAGAGGGGTAGGGCTAGGGTGGAGGCAGGGGGAGAAACACGCCCGGGGCCAGAGCCTCCACCGAGGGTGAGGCGCCCACCCGGGTCCCCCCCCCTAATAGACTTTAGGTTGGTGCGCCGGGAGTACGCACCGTTGGAGGGGGGGTACTGTCACGCCCTGACCAGGTGAACTCTGCTATTTTGGTCAGGGTGTGGCATTTCTATGGTTTATTTTCTATGTTTTGGTTATAGCCTTTCTTTGTGTTTTATTTCTATGTTGGGCTCGGGGGTGATTTCCCAATCAGACAGCTGTCGCTTGTTATGTCTGATTGGGAATCACATTTAAGTTCCTTTTCCCCCACGATGTTGGTGGGTAATTCTGTCACGGCTGTCTGTAAGAGGGAACCAAGGTGCAGCAGAGGATGTGCTCATCATTAGAATTTTAATTCAAACAAACAAGAGAACACTACAAAATGAACAAAACGACAGCAAACAGTCCTGTTAGGCAAATACTCAAACAGAAACAATTACCCACAAAACCCAAAGGAAAAACATGCTCCTTATGTGTGACTCCCAATCAGCAGCAACGAGCTTCAGCTGTGCCTGATTGGGAGCCACACACACGGCCCAAAACAAAGAAATACCAAAACATAGAAAAAGGAACATAGAACGCCCACCCAATGTAACACCCTGGCCTAACCAAAATAAAGAACAAAAAACCCCTCTCTATGGCCAGGGCGTTACAGTGCCTTGAATTACAAATATGTAGCGAGGGCCAGCCAACGAGAGCATACAGGACACAGTGGTGGATAGTATATGGGGTTTGGTGACAAAACGGATGGCACTGTGATAGACTGCATCCAGTTTGCTGAGTAGAGTGTTGGAGGCTATTTTGTAAATTACATCGCAAAAGTCGAGGATTGGTAGGATAGTCAGTTCTACAAGGGTATGTTTGGCAGCGTGAGTGAAGGAGGCTTTGTTGTGAAATAGGAAGCTGATTCTAGATTTAATTTTGGATTGGAGATGCTTAATATGAGTCTGGAAGGAGAGTTTACAGTCTAGCCAGACACCTAGGTATTTGTAATTGTCCACATATTCTAAGGCAGAACCGTCCAGAGTAGTGATGCTAGTCGGGCGGGCAGGTGCGGGCAGCGATTGGTTGAAGAGCATGCATTTAGTTTTACTAGTGTTTAAGAGCAGTTGGAGGCAACTGAAGGAGTGTTATATGTCATTGAAGCTCGTTTGGAGGTTTGTTAACACGGTGTCCAAAGAAGGGCCAGATGTATACAGAATGGTGTCATCTGTGTAGTGGTGGATCAGATAACCACCAGCAGCAAGAGCGACATCATTGATATATGCAGAGAAAAGAGTCGGCCCTAGAATTGAACCCTGTGGTACCCCCATAAAGACTGCCAGAGGTCCGGACACACTGAACTCTATCTGAGGAGTAGTTGGTGAACCAGGCGATGCATTTGAGAAACTAAGGCTGTTGAGTCTGCCGATAAGAATACGGTGATTGACAGAGTCGAAAGCCTTAGCCAGGTCGATGAAGACGGCTGCACAATACTGACTTTTATCGATGGCGGTTATGATATCGTTTAGTACCTTGTGCGGGTTTGAGGTGCACCGAGACCAGCTCGGAAACCGGATTGCACAGCAGAGAAGGTACGGTGGGATTCAAAATGGTCAGTGGTCTGTTTGTTAACTTGGCTTTCGAAGACTTTAGAAAAGGCAGGGCAGGATGGATATAGGTCTGTAACAGTTTGGGTCTAGAGTGTCTCCCCCTTTGAAGAGGGGGATGACCGCGCCAGCTTTCCAATCTTTATGATACTCGGACGATACAAAACTGAGGTTGAACAGAGTAGTAATAGGGGTTGCAACAATGGCTGCGGATAATTTTAGAAAGAGAGGGTCCAGATTGTTTAGCCCAGCTGATTTGTATGGGTCCAGGTTTTGCAGCTCTTTCAGAACATCTGCTATCTGGATTTGGGTGAAGGAGAAGCTGGGGAGGCTTAGGCAAGTATCTGTGGGGGGTGTGGAGCTGTTGGCCGGGGTTTGGGTAGCCAGGAGGAAAGCATGGGCGTGAGGCCGATACGTAAAGGTCTGACGAAAGCCGTAAGGCCGATAGGTAAAGATCTGACGAAGGCCGTGAGGCTGATTCGTAAAGCTCTGATGAAGGCCATGAGGCCGATACGTAAAGCTCTGACGAAGGCCGTGAGGCCGATACGTAAAGCTCTGACAAAGGCTGTGAGGTTGATACGTAAAGCTTTGATGAAGGCCATGAGGCCGATGCGTAAAGCTTATTAAGATCAGTGATATTATCAAGAGCAGTGTGCGGGTTCCTTATTTTTCTCTTTTTTTCTCAGAAACCAGATACACAAATACATTTGAACCCAGGTTGGATCTGTTTTATACAACGTGGTTAATTTTAGTTACGTCTGTGATCGGAAGCTAACGATGAAGCATTGTCTGATGGGGAAATTATGAGTTGTATTATCTGCCAACCAAAAACAGCTGCTGGAGAAGGTGTAAAAACATGCACAGGCCTATTAATTGATACTACAACACTGTCTTTGTTCTGTCCTGTTGGACCGTGGTCCTGGCTTGGTGGCTTGCAGTGCTGGAATGCTGCGTCACACTGTTGCAGGTCATTTCTTTTCAATGGTACCTATTCTGGTCTTTACACCATGTCGCCATGACGCCCTCCCTCCCTCACCCGGAAAACCTTCTTCCCCTCCGTCACGCCTTCATTCCCGAAGTATACAACAATGTCTTCTCTCCAAAACAGCATTGTTGCATACACCATATATCCCTCCCACACCAGAAAAGCCTTCTCCCTTCACTTCCCAACCTATACAATACAGTATTTACTATACTGTCTTTAAGAAAAGTATCGATGTAAACGCCATCTCCGCCATCTCTAGTAGAAATCCATTTTTTGGGGGCTGAAATACGATGGCCAGAGTTTACCCTTGACGTTGCACAACGATTTAAGTCAATAATTCATAGTTTTAGTGAAAGTGTGATATATTTAGGCTTGAAGTGACAAGTCCAAACTGCCCACTTAACGCAAATCTGTTTTAATGCGGTGCATTTTCCTATGATATGACATACAATTAATTCATTAATTTATATATATTCTTTAAACATTACAAAACATACACATACAAACAACAGCGTACAGACGCACACAAACATCAATGACATCACACCTGGCCAGACTCACCTGCTCATACCCTCATCTCCAGCGCCCGCATCAGTCCACCACATGGCCTCAAACTGCACCATTTTGTCTTTCTCTGTCACCCACGCACTTTCAACATTTAGATGAGAAAGCATTTGACCTTTACATTGTGTTAACGATGGAGGATTGGTTGATTTCCAGTTCAGTAGACATTTCTTCAAGATGATTAACGAGGAAAGCATTGTGCAACCCATCGGGTATCTCACTACACCCTCATATGCTATGTCTTGAATTATGCAGACAGATTAAAAGTACATTTAGATTGTAATACTTCTGACAGACAACTTTCTAACTCCACCCATAATTTTGGGACTTTATAGCATTCTCAGAAGGCATGGATTATTGAGTCATTGATAGTTTTACACTTGACTCATGACTGCCGTTGTGCTGTAGAATTTGTGAATTTTGTCTCTTGTATAATAAATTCTATGCATTATCTTATACTGGATTAATTGTACATTTTCATTAACTGTAATTTTGTTAGTTATATTCCAACATTCCCTCCATCTTGTGCCAATATCAGTTATTTTTATGTCTTGGTTCCAATAGTTCATCTTTTTTTCTAAGATATTGTCAGTTGGATAGGCTCTCTGCAAGGTTTTGTACAGTGCATTCGGAAAGTATTCAGACCCCTTGAAAAATATCCCACAGCATGATGCTGCCACCACCAAGCTTCACCGTATGTGCCAGGTTTCCTTCAGACGTGACACTTGGCATTCAGGTCAAAGATTTTCAATCTTGGTTTCATAAGACCAGAGAATCTTGTGTCTCATGGTCTTAGAGTCTTTAGGTGTTTTTTGGCAAACTCCAAGCTGGCTGCCATGTTCCTTTTACTGAGGAGTGTCTTCCATAAAGGCCTGATTGGTGGAGTGCTGCAGAGATGGTTGTCATTCTGGAAGGTTCTCCCATCTCCACAGAGGAGCTGTGGAGCTCTGTCAGAGTGACCATTGGGTTCTTGGTCACCTCCCTGACCAAGGCCCTTCACGAATGTTTTAACAATGTCTAATACTTTTTTTGGAGTGATCTCTGTTTTTAATGATTCCTTTTTGTCTGCTGATAGTTGTTTCAGGGTTGTTGAGTATAAGAAGGATGTAACAACAGATAACATTAGCTAGCTAGATAAGTTTAACAAGATAGCTAGCTAGATAAGGATAGCATGCTAGCTAGCTATATAATGTTAGCATGCTAGCTAGCTAGATAAGGTTAGCATGCTAGCTAGCAATATAAAGTTTAATGATAGCTAGCTAGCTATATAAGGTTAGCATGCTAGCTAGCTACACTTACAGTTGCCAGTACCCTATTTGTTGATATTTATCAACTCCACATGGAAATTCCCACACCCAATGCGTGAATATGTATAATTAGCCTTCACCATTATTCTGAGGTGGAACCTAAACGTGCATTTCCTCTCTAGGACAGGAAATTACATCAAAATAGTGTCGTCAACTTCCTCTTGGGGGGTTCCTTTAAGCAATTTAATACAATAGAGGCTTCCCAATAACAGCATTGATGCAGCTCACAAAGAGATTTTCCAGGAACTGGGGAGACTTGATGAGGTTAAAACAGTCAAGATATATTTAGAATGCATGGAAGTTGAGTGGCCGGGCGGTAAGAATAGGCTGGTTTCCAAAGAGCTCTCTGGGGATTGGGGATTGCCGGTCATGATGACGTGCAATCCACATTTATGTTGTGTAAGCTGGCTTTCTGGGGCTGCGCCAGGTGTTTTCTTGGGTGTTGAATGAGGTGTGTTCCCCCTTTTACAATATAAACTGCTCTAAGCCCAATTGAAAAGTGCTAGCGATGTGAATGCACCCAAAAAGAGAGTGTTCTGTCCCTGTCAGTCCCTGGCCCCATCTGATCCGTTTGGTAGCCCTCCACTACGCTGGCTGTGCCATGAACTCACTAGCCCTACCGTTTCTCTGGATATTTGTCATTGCTGCTTCCTATCGTGTCCCCATGCACTTAAACATTGATGTCTCAAATGCATACGTATGCCCTGAATTAATTTTAATGTAATCCCATCCACAATATGTACTGTTTCCTTTTTTAGTCGTTCAGAACACAAACATTATGATTGACTTCCAGCCTATAACCTTAATGTTCAACGACAACAGAGAGTTCTGGAGGAAAATACGAAGCCTGCTCACGATGCAGTACGTTTAGTGGTCAGGGCTGTGAGAATAGGTTGGTTTCCATACGACCACTAGGGCTTCTCAGACTGCATTTTTTAAATTAATTTTTTTATTATTTAACTAGGTAAGTCACCTCTTAAGGATCAAACCCTTTTTTTAAAATTTTCGGCTATGACATACCCAAATCTAAGTACCCAGTTCACAAATGTGCACTCTCCTCAAACAATAGCATGATATTCTTTCACTGTAATAGCTACTGTAAATTGGACAGTACAGTTAGATTAATTAGAATTTAAGCTTTCTGCCAATATCAGATATGTCTATGTCCTGGGAAATGTTCTTGTCACTTACAACCTCATGCTATTCGCATTAGCCTACGTTAGCTCAACAGTCCTGAGGGGACCCACCGATCCTGTAGAGGCTAAGAACAAATTCTTATTTACAATGACGGCCTACACCGGCCAAATCCAGACGACGCTGTGCCAATTGTGTGCCGCTCATGGGACTCCTAGCTGGTTGTGATACAGACTGGAATCAAACCAGGGTGTCTGTAATGATGCCTCAAGCACTGAGATGCAGTGCCTTAGACTGCTGCACCACTCGGGAGCCCATTGTACTTAGCCACTATCTTAGCCCCAGGCAAGACTGGCCTTGGGCTAGCTTAGCCTGTGTTCACACAAGCATTAACCCTAGGCTAAGGATTAACACCTGTATTCCAAAGCCCTGGGCTAACGGACAAACCCAGAGAATACTGTGAATGAACGAGACATTAGCATTTCCACCCAGTCGAAATCACGCAGCAATATTATTAATATCATCATGGATATATCCAATTATAAAACTAGTTGTTTGGATCCTGGATACTGATTGGACGACCAGCGTTCCAAGCTGTTCCTGTATTGGCCGTCACAAGCCTGCTAACAGTTCCGTCTGAAAAATATCTCTATGCCTCCATCAGAATATCCTGTTCATGTTGCTGTCCCAATCATCGCTTGTATTGATCTCAACACATTATTTCCCCTTGCTTCTAGCCTAGAGTTTGGTTTGGTACAAGCGGGGGTTAACATACGCCTCACTGTCTGCCTGTCGCTCTCTGTACCATGTACCATACGTAGAGAGTGAGCGGTGCCCAGACGAGACAACTTTTTCTGGAGCCAGGTGAAATCATGCATCAACTTCATTATCATGTATACATCCAAGTAAATGCCAATAGGAAAAAAGTTCAACCGAACGAAAATGCAGCTAGTGTACTGTCATTCCAGGTGCCAGGTTTGAAGTGGCTGAGTTAGCTGAAGTTGGATAGCTAGCTAGAAAGTGACAAGAACGTTATCCATAGCAACCATTTTGTTTAAAATGGTTGACCAGCTCTTTTGCATTGCAAATATGCAATTATAATTAACACTGGGTCACGTCTGTAGCAACATGACCAAAAGAACTAACAACCAGATTTTTGTCCGGACTACATCTTCTGGTGGTGAATGAAATTGTATGAATTTACTTATCAAAATAATGTTTTAATGAAAATATCTAATTCATTTAGAATTTAATATTTTGGTAACGTTTTAATATGTTGGTAACCGCTATCTCGTTGGGCCGAACAACGTCATTTATAATACAGCACTGCCTCTTTAATTAAATGTCAATAGAAAAGCTATGAAAACAGAGCAGCTATAGAGGTAGTAGCTTTAGCAAGAAGACATTAGCCAGCCTGCAAAGCAACACATAAACATTTTTTTGTTATGTGGTGATATTTACATTTACATTTTAGTCATTTAGCAGACACTCTTATCCAGAGGGACTTACAGTAGAGTGAATACATTTTATTACATTTTAAATACCGGCCCCCCGTGGGAATCGAACCCACAACCCTGACGTTGCAAGCGCCATGCTCTACCAACTGAGCTACAGTGGGACATATTTGTGGTGGTATTTGATTAATGTTGATTAACGTTTATTTAAAATGTATGGATTTCAGCAAACAAAGAAAGGCACGCAACTACAGAGGACAAACATAGGTACAAGTTGGTCGTTTCATAGTTCAATTTTTTTGTAAGAATTGACCTTTGGTGAATCGATGTAGTCGGAGCTAGATTCCACAAAGTATGGTCTAGGCTCCACACCGTTGTAGTGGAGTTTAGTCCGCTACATCATAGCGTACGTATCAGTGAATCACTGTGACATATGAAATACACATGACGTGTATATTTTTTGACATGCGAAAACCCAAATGGTATTTCATACATTTGAACTATACGTCATAACAGCGTCATAATATTGTTGTGAAGATAACAAAGCAAATGTCATAAGCCATCATGATGACAAGGAGTGATAAACTTCACTGATGTTATCTAGTCACAGAGGAAACAGATGAAAGTTACAAACCGCATCATGTTTTTCTCTAAAACACTGACATTATAGAACACCAAAGGGCGGTATTTGATTGTCTACAGCCGTCCCTGTAGCTCAGTTGGTAGAGCATGGTGTTTGCAACGCATGGTGTTTGCAACGCCAGGGTTGTGGGTTCGATTCCCACGGGGGGCCATGTATGGAATGTATGCATTCACTACTGTAAGTCGCTCTGGATAAGAGCGTCTGCTAAATGACTAAAATGTAAATGATTGTCATTCTTCTGAAATATATTATTATTGCACATTTACAGACCAAGGCCAAACATTCTCCTGTTTTCATAGAAACCAGTGTCAATCTTAAAAGCAATAGGTGATATGAGATAGCAAACCATATTTTAAACCTTCAGATCTGTCTAAAAAAGGGGTTATATAGAGGTTGAATGTAGGTTAATGGTTCTCTCCCCTCTCTTCCCAAGGCCAGTGCTCCCACCCCCTCCACTACACCTCCCCCCCTCCTACCTACCCTCCCCTCACCCACTCTACTCTTCCCCCAACCAGCTTAACTTTACTCTTCCCGCGCACCCCCCTCCTCCCCAACCCTCCACTCCACTCCCCCCCCCCCCGCCAGTATTATGTAACATTATGTACACTATGTAACCGAGGAGATGTTTAACAGACCGGCCGACTGTTGCTCCACCAGATAACAGACACTATTTACTTTTCCTGGAAGTGTCATCTTGTCATGGTCGGGGGCGGGCCGGTATGCAGGGTTGGAGTTGTTTTGTTGAACTGCCACTATATGCAGTGCATATCTATATGTGGTAACATGGCCCAGGGCATAGGCTCATATGCCTGGGTGTATTGGGTCCATGTTCCTTTTACAGAAGTACAGTATGCAGAAGATATTTTTATAAATATGTAAGGCAGAACATGTTGACATATATTCACTAACACACATGCATACGCACGCACACACAAGCCCCCATACCTCCTGTCCTGTCCGGCTGTCTACCTACCCCCAAACGGCTATTTGTCAGCCTGGAGAGAATAACATGGTACTGAATTTATTTATCCTTTATTTAACTAGACAAAACAGTTAAGAACAAATTCTTATTTACAATGACAGCTTAGCCCAGCACAATTGTACACTATGGGACTTACAATCACAGCCAGATGTGATGCAGTCTGGATTTGAACCAGGTACTGCAGTGACACTTCATGCACTGAGCTGCAGTGTCTTAGACCATTGCGCCCCTCGAGCCATACAGATCATACTGAAAGTATTCAGACCCCTTCACTTTTTCCACATTTTGTTACCTTACAGCCTTATTCTAAAATTGATTAAAAAAAAATGTTTTCCTCATCAATCTACACACAGTACCCCATAACAACAAGTGAAAAAACAGGTTTTTAGAAATGTTAACAAAAGTATTGTCACGGTTGTCGTCGGGAATGGAGGACCAAAACGCAGCAGGAATGTGGATGCTCATCTTGTATTTATTTTAAATCAAAGTTAACACCAAAATAACAAAAACGAAGAAACGCACGAACAACAAACAGTCTTGTCAGGCTCACACACGCAAAACAAGAAACAACCTCCCACAAATCACAAACACACCCTAATATATAGGACTCTCAATCAAAGGCAACTAGACAACCCCTGCCTCCAATTGAGAGTCCATACCCCAATTAACTAAACATAGAAACAGACTAACTAGAAAGAACATAGAAATAGACTAACATAGAGCAGTGACCAAAAAACCCGGAAATAATAAATCAAACACCCTACTACATAAACCCTCACCCCGAAACTATTTTGTTGCATTACACCTGTAATTTGATGGGGGAAAAAGTATTTGATCCCCTGCTGATTTTGTACGTTTGCCCACTGACAAAGAAAGGATCCGTCTATAATTTTAATGGTAGGTTTATTTGAACAGTGAGAGACAGAATAACAAAGAATAACAAAATATCCAGAAAAACGCATGTCAAAAATGTTTTTCCCACTGTATATTTCATGTAATGGACATACACAAAATAGTCCAAATTGGTGAAGTGAAATTAAAACAATAACTTGTTTCAAAGAATTAAAAAAAATGTATAAATGGAAAAGTGGTGCATATGTATTCACCCCCTTTGCTATGAAGCCCCAAAATAAGATATGGTGCAACCAATTGCCTTCAGAAGTCACATAATTCATTAAATGAAGTCCACCTGTGTGCAATCTAAGTGTCACATGATCTGTCACATGAACTCAGTATATGTTCTGAAAGGCCCCAGAGTCTGCAACACCACTAAGCAAGGGGCACCACCAAGCAAGCGGCACCATGAAGACCAAGGAGCTCTAAATAAGGTCAGGGACAGAGTTGTGGAGAAGTACAGTTCAGGGTTGGGTTATAAAAAAATATCTGAAACTTTGAGCATCCCACGGAGCCTGCCAAGAGAAGACCAAAGATAACCCTGAAGGAGCTGCAAAGCTCCACAGCAGAGATTGGAGTATCTGTCCATAGGATCACTTTAAGCCGTGAACTCCACAGAGCTGGGCTTTACGGAAGAGTGGCCAGAAAAAAGCCATTGCTTAAAGAAAAAAATAAGCAAACATGTTTGGTGTTTGCCAAAATGCATGTGGGAGACTCCCCAAACATATGTAAGAAGGTACTCTGGTCAGATGAGACTAAAATTGAGCTTTTTCGTAATCAAGAAAATTGGGATGTCTGGCACAAACCCACCAACTCTCATCACCCCGAGAAACCCATCCCCAGTGAAGCATGGTGGTGGCAGCATCATGCTGTGGGGATGTTTTTCACCAGCAGGGACTAGGAAACTGGTCAGAATTGAAGGAATGATGGATGGTGCTACATACAGGGGAATCCTTGATGGAAACCTGTTTCAGTCTTCCAGAGATTTGAGACTGGGACGGAGGTTCACCTTTCAGCAGGACAATGACCCTAAGCATACTGCTAAAGCAACACTCGAGTGGTTTAAGGTGAAACATTTAAATGTCTTGGAATGGCCTAGTCAAAGCTCAGACCTCAAACCAATTGAGATTCTGTTTCACTTCGCTCCACAGGTAATATTACACTTCTTTACATTAAAACGGTTTGGTTTGTTTGATCTGAACAATTTTTTCTTAGCTATCAAAGATAATTGTGTAGTTTAGAGTAATTAGAGTAATTATCGAGGAGTAATTATCGAGGCCAGCTACTTTTTCGTCCTCCTAACGTAGTCAACACTGCTGGCTGCTAGCTAGTCAACACCGCTAGCTAGCCAATCGCTACCAACTAGTCGCACTGTAGAAACTATTACATTACAACGGAATTACTTGATTAGTGTAGTGTTAGTTAGCTAGCTACATAGCTGTCTTTGTCATAGCTTGATAATTGTGTAGTTTAGTAATAGCTAGGTTAGCTAGCCAGCTATTTCCATCCCCCGCGACGCCATTGTTCCATACCCAGCCAACTATTACCGACGAGCAGCATTGTAGAAACTAAATACGTTACAAAGGAACGTCTTAATTAGTGTTATGTTATGTTAGCTAGCTACAAAGTTGCTTTTGTATAATAGCCAACCTCTACCGACTAGCAGCACTGTAGAAACTATTACATTACAACGGAACGATTTGATTAGTGTAGCGTTGTGTTAGTTAGCTAGCATTTTCGTCATTTTAGTCAATAAGATTTTCGCAACGTAAGCTTAACTTTCTGAACATTCGAGACGTGTAGTCCACTTGTCATTCCAATCTCCTTTGCATTAGCGTAGCCTCTTCTGTAGCTTGTCAACTATGTGTCTGGCTATCCCTGTTCTCTCCCCTCTGCACAGGCCATACAAACGCTTCTCATCGCGTGGCCGCTGCCACTCTAACCTGGTGGTCCCAGCGCGCACGACCCACGTGGAGTTCCAGGTCTCCAGCAGCCTCTGGAACTGCCGGTCTGCGGCCAACAAGGCTGAGTTCATCTCAGCCTATGCTACCCTCCAGTCCCTAGACTTCCTGGCGCTGACGGAAACATGGATTACTACAGATAACACTGCTACTCCTACTGCTCTCTCCTCGTCTGCCTACGTGTTCTCGCATACCCCTAGAGCATCGAGCCAGCGGGGTGGTGGCACTGGAATCCTCATCTCTCCCAAGTGGACATTCTCTCTTTCTCCCCTGACCCATCTGTCTATCTCCTCATTTGAATTCAATGCTGTCACAGTTACCAGCCCTTTCAAGCTTAACATCCTTATCATTTATCGCCCTCCAGGTTCCCTTGGAGAGTTCATCAATGAGCTTGATGCCTTGATAAGTTCCTTCCGTGAGGATGGCTCACCTCTCACAGTTCTGGGTGACTTTAACCTCCCCACGTCTACCTTTGACTCATTCCTCTCTGCCTCCTTCTTTCCACTCCTCTCCTCCTTTGACCTCACCCTCTCACCTTCCCCCCCTACTCACAAGGCAGGCAATACGCTTGACCTCATCTTTACTAGATGCTGTTCTTCCACTAATCTCACTGCAACTCCCCTCCAAGTCTCCGACCACTACCTTGTATCCTTTTCCCTCTCGCTCTCATCCAACACTTCTCACTCTGCCCCTACTCGGATGGTATTGCGCCGTCCCAACCTTCGCTCTCTCTCTCCCGCTACTCTCTCCTCTTCCATCCTATCATCTCTTCCCTCTGCTCAAACCTTCTCCAACCTATCTCCTGATTCTGCCTCCTCAACCCTCCTCTCCTCCCTTTCTGCATCCTTCGATTTTCTCTGTCCCCTATCCTCCAGGCCGGCTCGGTCCTCCACTCCTGCGCCGTGGCTCGACGACTCACTGCGAGCTCACAGAACAGGGCTCCGGGCAGCCGAGCGGAAATGGAGGAAAACTCGCCTCCCTACGGACCTGGCATCCTTTCATGCCCTCCTCTCTACATTTTCCTCTTCTGTCTCTGCTGCTAAAGCCACTTTCTACCACTCTAAATTCCAAGCATCTGCCTCTAACCCTAGGAAGCTCTTTGCTACCTTCTCCTCCCTCCTGAATCCTCCTCCCCCTCCCCCCTCCCCCCCCCCCTCCTCTCTCTCTGCGGATGACTTCGTCAACCATTTTGAAAAGAAGGCTGATGACATCCGATCCTCGTTTGCTAAGCCAAACGACACCGCTGGTCCTGCTCACACTGCCCTACCCTGTGCTTTGACCTCTTTCTCCCCTCTCTCTCCAGATGAAATCTCGCGTCTCGTGACGGCCGGCCGCCCAACAACCTGCCCACTTGACCCTATCCCCTCCTCTCTTCTCCAGACCATTTCCGGAGACCTTCTCCCCTACCTCACCTCGCTCATCAACTCATCCTTGACCGCTGGCTACGTCCCTTCCGTCTTCAAGAGAGCGAGAGTTGCACCCCTTCTGAAAAAAACCTACACTCGATCCCTCCGACATCAACAACTACAGACCAGTATCCCTTCTTTCTTTTCTCTCCAAAACTCTTGAACGTGCCGTCCTTGGCCAGCTCTCCTGCTATCTCTCTCAGAATGACCTTCTTGATCCTTCTTCTTGATCCTAATCAGTCAGGTTTCAAGACTGGGCATTCAACTGAGACTGCTCTTCTCTGTGTCACGGAGGCTCTCCGCACTGCTAAAGCTAACTCTCTCTCCTCTGCGCTCATCCTTCTAGACCTCTCTGCTGCCTTTGATACTGTGAACCATCAGATCCTCCTCTCCACCCTCTCCGAGCTGGGCATCTCCGGCGCGGCCCACGCTTGGATTGCGTCCTACCTGACAGGTTGCTCCTACCAGGTGGCGTGGCGAGAATCTGTCTCCGCACCACGTGCTCTCACCACTGGTGTCCCCCAGGGCTCTGTTCTAGGCCCTCTCCTATTCTCACTATACACCACTTTGCTCGGTCATATCCTCACATGGTCTCTCCTATCATTGCTACGCAGACGACACACAATTAATCTTCTCCTTTCCCCCTTCTGATAACCAGGTGGCGAATCGCATCTCTGCATGTCTGGCAGACATATCAGTGTGGATGACGGCTCACCATCTCAAGCTGAACCTCGGCAAGACAGAGCTGCTCCTCCTCCCAGGGAAGGACTGCCCGTTCCATGATCTCGCCATCACGGTTGACAACTCCCTTGTGTCCTCCTCCCAGAGTGCTAAGAACCTTGGCGTGACCCTGGACAACACCCTGTTGTTCTCCACTAACATCAAGGCGGTGACCCGATCCTGTAGGTTCATGCTCTACAACATTCGCAGAGTACGACCCTGCCTCACACAGGAAGCGGCGCAGGTCCTAGTCCAGGCACTTGTCATCTCCCGCCTGGATTACTGCAACTCGCTGTTGGCTGGGCTCCCTGCCTGTGCCATTAAACCCCTACAACTCATCCAGAACGCCGCAGCCCGTCTGGTGTTCAACCTTCCCAAGTTCTCTCATGTCACCCCGCTCCTCCGCTCTCTCCACTGGCTTCCAGTTGAAGCTCGCATCCGCTACAAGTCCATGGTGCTTGCCTACGGAGCTGTGAGGGGAACGGCACCTCCGTACCTTCAGGCTCTGATCAGGCCCTACACCCAAACAAGGGCACTGCGTTCATCCACCTCTGGCCTGCTCGCCTCCCTACCTCTGAGGAAGCACAGCTCCCGCTCAGCCCAGTCAAAACTGTTCGCTGCTCTGGCACCCCAATGGTGGAACAAGCTCCCTCACGACGCCAGGACAGCGGAGTCAATCACCACCTTCCGGAGACACCTGAAACCCCACCTCTTTAAGGAATACCTGGGATAGGCTAAAGTAATCCCACCCCCCCAAAAAAAAGATTTAGATGCACTATTGTAAAGTGGTTTTTCCACTGGATATCTTAAGGTGAATGCACCAATTTGTAAGTCGCTCTGGATAAGAGCGTCTGCTAAATGACTTAAATGTAAATGTAAATGTAAATGTATGACTTAAGAATTGTTGTACACCAGCGGAACCTATCCAACTTAAAGGAGTTGGAGCAGTTTTGCCATGAAGAATGGGCAAAAATCCCAGTGGCTAGATGTGCCAAGCTTATATCCCAAGACATATCGTAACCAAACATATCCCCAGAGACTTGCAGCTGTAATTGCTGCGAAAGGTGGCTCTACAAAGTATTGACTTTGGGGGCTGTGAATAGTTATGCACGCTCAAGTTTTCTGTTTTTTTGTCTTATTTCTTGTTTGTTTCACCCCAAAAAATATTTTGCACCTTCAAAGTGGTAGGCATGTTGTGTAAATCAAATGTAAATCAAGAGCTCTGAGATAGGATTATGTCGAGGCACAGATCTGGGGAAGGGCACAAAAACATTTCTGCAGCATTGAAGGTCCCCAAGAACTCAGTTGGCTGGCGTCCATCATTCCGAAATGGAAGAAGTTTGGAACCACCAAGACTCTTCCTAGAGCTGGCCGCCCTGCCAAACTGAGCAATCGGGGGAGAAGGGCCTTGGTCAGGAAGGTGACCAAAAAAAACAGATGGTCACTCTGACAGAGCTCCAGAGTTCCTCTGTAGAGATGGGAGAGCCTTCCAGAAGGACAACTATCTCTGCTGCACTCCACTAATCAGGAATTTATGGTAGAGTGGCCAGACAGAAGCCACTCCTCAATTAAAGGCACATGACAGCCCACTTGGAGTTTGCCAAAAGGCACCTAAAGGACTCATAAACCATGAGAAACAAGATTAGTCAGGATTGATGGAAAGATGAACGGAGCAAAGTAAAGAGAGATCTTTGATGAAAACCTGCTCCAGAGCGCTCTGGACCTCAGACTGGGGTGAAGGTTCACCTTCCAACAGGACAACGACCCTAAGTGCACAGCCAAGACAACATAGGAGTGGCTTTTGGACAAGTCTCTGAATGTACTTGATTGGCCCAGCCAGAGCCCGGACTTGAACCCTTACGAACATCTCTGGAGAGACCTGAAAATAGCTGTGAAGTGACACTCCCCAATCAACCTGACAGAGCTTGAGAGGATCTGCAGAGAAGAATGGGAGAAAATCCACAAATACAGGTGTGCCAAGCTTGTAGTGTCATACCCAAGGAGACTCAAGGCTGTAATCACTGCCAAAGCTGCTTCAACAAAACAAAGTACTGAGTAAAGGTTCTGCATACTTACAGTACCAGTCAAAAGTTTGGACACACCAACTCATTCAAGGGTTTTTCGTTATTTTACTATATTCTACATTGTAAAATTATAGTGAATAAATCAAAACTATGAAATAACACATGGAATCATGCAGTGACCAAAAAAAGAGTTAAGCAATTCCTTTGCCTTGATGACAGCTTTGCACACTCTTGGCATTCTCTCAGCCAGCTTAATGAGGGAGTCACTTGGAGTGCATTTCAATGAACAGGTGTGCCTTGTTAATTTGTGGAATTTCTTTCCATCTTAATGCATTTGAGCCAATCAGTTGTGTTGTGACAAGGTAGGGGTGGTATACAGAAGATAGCCCTATTTGGTAAAATACCAAGTCCATATTTTGGCCAGAGCAGCTCAAATAAGCAAGAGAAACAATAGTCCATGATGATGAAGGTCAGTCAATCCGGAAAATGTCAAGAACTTTGAAAGTTTCTTCAAGTGCAGTCGCAAAACCATCAAGCGCTGTGATGAAACTGGCTCTCACGAGGAACACCACATGAAAGGAAGATCAAGAGTTACCTCAGCTGCAGAGAATAAGTTAACTGCACCTCACATTGCAGCGCAAATACATGCTTCACAGGCTTCATGGTTGAATTCCTGCAAAAAAAACATATGCACGATATGCACACACATAAACACACACATAAGCACACACACATAAACACACACACACACACACACACACACACACACAAACACACTGTATGCAACTTCCCCTTTTCATTATCTCCCTTTTCCCTACATGCTGTAGCACTGGTAGTAACCAGAGAGTCCAGTGACTGCTAGAGAGCACTGGTAGTAACCAGAGAGTCCAGTGACTGCTAGAGAGCACTGGTAGTAACCAGAGAGCCCAGTGACTGCTAGAGAGCACTGGTAGTAACCAGAGAGTCCAGGGACTGCTAGAGAGCACTGGTAGTAACCAGAGAGTCCAGTGACTGCTAGAGAGCACTGGTAGTAACCAGAGAGCCCAGTGACTGCTAGAGAGCACTGGTAGTAACCAGAGAGCCCAGTGACTGCTAGAGCGCACTGGTAGTAACCAGAGAGTCCAGTGACTGCTAGAGAGCACTGGTAGTAACCAGAGAGCCCAGTGACCGCTAGAGAGCACTGGTAGTAACCAGAGAGCCCAGTGACTGCTAGAGAGCACTGGTAGTAACCAGAGAGCCCAGTGACTGCTAGGGAGCACTGGTAGTAACCAGAGAGCCCAGTGACTGCTAGGGAGCACTGGTAGTAACCAGAGAGTCCAGTGACTGCTAGGGAGCACTGGTAGAAACCAGAGAGCCCAGTGACTGTTAGGGAGCTCTCCTTGTTTCCATGGTCTCTGAGAGAGTGGTAATACAGAAAGATTTGTGGATATTAAAACATTATCAGGGTGAACCAAAGTTCAGCATTAAAACTGAATAATCCAATTTCTAGGCCTGGGACAGATGGCCCAGAATAAAGAATGATTGGGCCCACAGAGCAGCGTCCATGCACGGGACTGACAGGGAGAGCAGCATGGATCAGACCTGGTGGAAATACTGTTTGAAATCCTTCAAATACTTTCAACGTCTGCTATGCCCTGCCTGGAGTGCCAGATGGGTGGGGTTTACGGTTTTGGGACTATTCAATAGGTCCATTAAGCCAGGCAAGCTTAATCAAGCACAGATAAAGAATTTGAAGTGATTTCAAATACACTGAAAAACAATGGAAACGCAACATGCAACAATTTCTAATATTTTAATGAGTTACAGTTCATACACTGTTCATATATAAAGTAATTTTAAATACATTCTTTATGCCTTAATCTATGGATTTCACATGACTGGGAATACAGATATGCATCTATTGGTCACAGATACCTTAAAACGTCTTTGGGATAGGGGCCAGTATTTTGACGTCCGGATGAAAAGCGTGCCCAAAGTAAACTGCCTGTTACTCAGGTCCAGAAGCTAGGATATGCATATAATTTGTAGATTTGGATGGGGAACACTCTGAAATATTGTCTGTGAGTATAACAGAACTGATATGGCAGGCGAAACCCTGAGGACATACCATCCCCCCCAAAAAAAATTCTCATGCTGAAACATGAAGTGATGGAGGTGGATGAATGGCACAACAATTAGCCTCAGGATTTCTTCACAGTATCTCTGTCCACATTCAAACTGCCATCAATAAAATGCAATTGTATTCATTGTCCGTAGTTTATGCCTGCCCATACCATAACCTGACCGCAGCAAACCGCTCGCACACCTAACCAGCATGGCTACCACAGCAATACGCCATCCCACCTGGTTTAGTGGGACTATCATTTGTTATTATGGGGTAGTGTGTGTAGATTGATGAGGAAAATGTTTTTTTTTTTTAAATACATTTTAGAATAAGGCTGTAATGTGTAAAAAAAAGTCTGAATACATTGCACTGTATAATATAAGAATATTTGTATTTAGAATATGTGAAAAATAGTGACATTTAACTATTTTAATTATATATCACCTAAGCTGATGTATACTCTATGTCAGTTCTGATGGCATATTACCTATATCACTATAATGATGTATTACTTACTATAATGTATTCTATATCACTATAATAACATTGTATATGTCACTATAATAACGTGGTATATGTCACTATAATAATGTATTCTATGTCACTATAATAACGTGGTATATGTCACTATAGTAATGTATTCTATGTCACTATAGTAACGTGGTATATGTCACGATAATAACATTGTATATGTCACCATAATAATGTATTCTATGTCACTATAATAATGTTGTATATGTCACTATAATAATGTTGTATATGTCACTATAATAATGTTGTATATGTCACTATAATAATGTTGTATATGTTACTATAATAACGTTGTATATGTCACTATAATAATGTATTCTATGCCACTATAATGTATTCTATGTCACTATAATAACGTTGTATATGTCACTATAATAACGTTGTATATGTCACTATAAGGTATTCTGTGTCACTATAATAACGTTGTATATGTCACTATAATAATGTATTCTATGCCACTATAAGGTATTCTGTGTCACTATAATAATGTTGTATATGTCACTATAATAACGTCATATACAATACCGTTGAAAACATTTGGGATCACCTAGAAATGTCCTTGTTTTTGAAAGAAAAGCACATTTTTGTCCATTAAAATAACATTAAATTTATCAGAAATACAGTGTAGACATTGTTAATGTTGTAAATGACTATTGTAGCTGGAAACGGCTGATTTTTAATGTAATATCTACATAGGCGTACAGAGGCCCATTATCAGCAACCATCACTCCTGTGTTCCAATGGCACGTTGTGTTAGCTAATCCAAGTTTATCATTTTAAAAGGCTAATTGATCATTAGAAAATCCTTTTGCATTTATGTTAGAACAGCTGAAAACTGTTGTTCTGATTAAAGAAGCAATAAACTGGCTTTCTTTAGACTAGTTCAATATCTGGAGCATGAGCATTTGTGGGTTCGATTACAGGCTCAAAATGGCCAGAAACAAAGGACTTTCTTCTCAAACTCGTCAGCCTATTCTAGTTCTGAGAAATGAAGGCTATTGCATGCAAGAAATTGCCAAGAAACTGAAGATCTCGTACAATGCTGTGTACTATTCCCTTCACAGAACAGGGTAAACTGTCTCTAACCAGAATAGAAAGAGGAGTGGGAGGCCCCGGCGCACAACTGAGGAAGAGGAGAAGTACATTAGAGTGTCTAGTTTGAGAAACAGGTGCCTCACAAGTCCTCAACTGGCAGCTTCATTAAATAGTACTCGCAAAACAACGTCAACAGTGAAGAAGCGACTCCGGGATGCTGGCGTTCTAGGCAGAGTTCCTCTGTTCAGTGTCTGTGTTATTTTGCCCATCTTAATATTTTATTTTTATTGGCCAGTGTGAGATATGGCTGTTTTATGCAACTCTGAAATGCTTACTTACAAGCCCTTAACCAACAATGTGTCACGTTCTGACCTTAGTATGAGGTCATTTTTCCATAGTAGATTGGTCAGGGCGTGACAGGGGGGTGTTTTTGTCTATATATTTTGGGTTTTCTGTTTTCTATGTGGGTTGTCTAGATTGTCGTTCTATGTTGTATTTTCTATGTTGTGGCCGGGTATGGTTTCCAATCAGAGGCAGGTGTTTTTCGTTGTCTCTGATTGGAAGCCATACTTAGATAGCCTGTTTTTCATGGGGTTTTGTGGGTGGTTGTTTTCCGTTTCGTTGTTTGTACCTGACGGGACTGTTGTTGCTAGTTTTTGTTATTTTACAAAGTGTTTTCAATAAAAGTAATTATGAGCACTACACACGCCGCATTTTGGTCTCCTTTAGACGACCCTTATTACACAATGAAGTTTTATGAAAAATAAGTGTTAAGAAAATAAAAAATTAAAAGATACAACATTGTAATAAAAAAGAAGAAAATATAAAAATAACAAATAATTAAAGAGCAACAATAAAATAATAGTAGCGAGGCTATATACAGGGGGTACCGGTACAGAGTCAATGTGGAGGCTATATACAGGGGGTACCGGTACAGAGTCAATGTGGAGGCTATATACAGGGGGTACCGATACAGAGTCAATGTGGAGGCTATATACAGGGGGTACCGGTACAGAGTCAATGTGGAGGCTATATACAGGGGGTACCGATACAGAGTCAATGTGGAGGCTATATACAGGGGGTACCGGTACAGAGTCAATGTGGAGGCTATATACAGGGGGTACCAATACAGAGTCAATGTGGAGGCTATATACAGGGTGTTACGGTACAGAGTCAATGTGGAGGCTATATACAGGGGGTACCAGTGCAGAGTCAATGTGGAGGCTATATACAGGGGGTACCAGTACAGAGTCAATGTGGAGGCTATATACAGGGGGTACCGATACAGAGTCAATGTGCACAGGTTAGTCGAGGTAATTGAGGTAATATGTACATGTAGGTAGAGGTAAAGTGACTATGCATAGATAATCAATAGAGAGTAGCAGCATCATAAAAATGGGGGTGGATGGTCAATGCAAATTGTCTGGGTAGCCATTTGATTAGCTGTTCAGGATTTTTATGGCTTGGGGGTAGAAGCTGTTAAGAACTCTTTGGAGCTCTGGTACCGCTTGCCATGCGGTAGCAGAGAACAGTCTATGACTGGGGTGGCTGGAGTCTTTGGCAATTTTTTGGTACTTCTTCTGACTTCGCCTGGTATAGAGTTCCTGGATGGCAGGACGCTTGGCCCCAGTGATGTACTGGGCCGTACGTACTACCCTCTGTAGTGCCTTGCGGTCGGAGGCCAAGCAGTTGCCATACCAGGGGTGATGCAACCATAATCTTGATGGTGCAGCTGTAGAACTTTTTGAGGATCTGAGGACAAATGCCAAATCTTTTCAGTCTCCTGAGGGGGAATAAGCATTGTCATGCCCTCTTCACGACTGTCTTGGTGTGTTTGAACCATTCTAGTTTGTTGGTGATGTGGACGCCAAGGAACTTGAAGCTCTCAACCTGATCCACTACAGCCCCGTCGATGAGAATGGGGAGTGCTCGGGCCTCTTTTTCCTGTAGTCCACGATCATCTCCTTTGTCTTGATCCCGTTGAGGGAGAGGTTGTTATCCTGGCACCACACTGCCAGGTCTCTGACCTCCTCCATATAGGCTGTCTCATCGTTGTCATCGACGACAAATCGGCAAACTTAATGATGGTGTTGGAGTCATGCTTGGCCATGCAGTCATGGGTGAACAGGGAGTACAGGAGGGGACTGAGCATGCACCCCTGAGGGGCCCCTGTGATGAGGGCCAGTGTGGCAGATGTGTTGTTACCTACCGTCACCACCTGTGGGCATCCGTCAGGAAGTCCAGGATCCAGTAGCAGAGGGAGGTGTTTAGTCCCATGGTCCTTAGCTTAGTGATGAGCTTTGAGGGCTTTTTTATCACTGAGCTGGGGTCAATGAATAGCATTCTCCTGTAGGTGTTCCTTTTTTCCAGGTGGGCAAGGGCAGTGTGGAGTGCAATAGAGATTGTGTCATCTGTGGATCTGTTGGGGTGGTATGTAAATTATAGTGGGTCTTGGGTTTCTGCGATAGTGGTGTTGATGTGAGCATGAGCGACCTTTGATGTGAGCCATGAGCAGCCTTTCAAAGCACTTCATGGCGTCAGACTATGGGTCGGTAGTCATTTAGGCAGCTTACATAGGTGTTCTTTGGCACAGGGACTATGGTGGTCTGCTTGAAAAGTACAGGCCAAACGTTATGTCTTTGTCAGGACTTCATAATGAGGGCCTTTGCTTGACATGACATTAGCTTGTCATTAAGGCTGTAGGATAGTGTTTTCCAACTCCAGTCCTCCAGTACCACCAGTCCTCCAGTACCTCCAGTACCCCCAGTCCTCCAGTACCTCCAGTACCTCCAGTACCCCCAGTGCCTCCAGTCCCTCCAGTACCTCCAGTCCTCCAGTCCCTCCAGTTCCTCCAGTGCCTCCAGTCCTCCAGTACCTCCAGTACCTCCAGTTCCTCCAGTACCTCCAGTACCTCCAGTCCTCCAGTACCTCCAGTACCTCCAGTCCTCCAGTACCTCCAGTACCTCCAGTTCCTCCAGTCCTCCAGTTCCTCCAGTACCTTCAGTAACTCCAGTCCTCCAGTACCTCCAGTCCTCCAGTCCTCCAGTCCTCCAGTACCTCCAGTCCTCCAGTCCCTCCAGTCCCTCCAGTACCTCCAGTCCTCCAGTACCTCCAGTACCTCCAGTACCTCCAGTCCTCCAGTACCTCCAGTACCTCCAGTCCCTCCAGTACCTCCAGTCCTCCAGTCCCTCCAGTCCTCCAGTCCCTCCAGTCCTCCAGTCCCTCCAGTACCTCCAGTACCTCCAGTCCTCCAGTACCTCCAGTCTCTCCAGTCTCTCCAGTACCTCCAGTACCTCCAGTCCCTCCAGTGCCTCCAGTACCTCCAGTCCCTCCAGTCCTCTAGTCCCTCCAGTCCTCCAGTCCCTCCAGTAACTCCAGTACCTCCAGTCCTCCAGTACCTCCAGTACCTCCAGTCTCTCCAGTACCTCCAGTACCTCCAGTCCCTCCAGTGCCTCCAGTACCTCCAGTCCCTCCAGTCCTCCAGTCCCTCCAGTACCTCCAGTACCTCCAGTCCTCCAGTACCTCCAGTACCTCCAGTCTCTCCAGTCTCTCCAGTCCCTCCAGTACCTCCAGTACCTCCAGTCCCTCCAGTGCCTCCAGTCCCTCCAGTACCTCCAGTCCCTCCAGTCCCTCCAGTCCTCCAGTCCTCCAGTCCCTCCAGTCCTCCAGTCCCTCCAGTACCTCCAGTACCTCCAGTCCCTCCAGTACCTCCAGTACCTCCAGTCCTCCAGTACCTCCAGTCCTCCAGTACCTCCAGTACCTCCAGTCCCTCCAGTCCCTCCAGTACCTCCAGTCCTCCAGTCCCTCCAGTACCTCCAGTCCCTCCAGTCCTCCAGTCCTCCAGTACCTCCAGTACCTCCAGTACCTCCAGTACCTCCAGTACCTCCAGTTCCTCCAGTGCCTCCAGTACCTCCAGTACCTCCAGTACCTCCAGTCCTCCAGTCCCTCCAGTACCTCCAGTACCTCCAGTTCCTCCAGTACCTCCAGTACCTCCAGTCCTCCAGTGCCTCCAGTGCCTCCAGTGCCTCCAGTACCTCCAGTACCTCCAGGTCCTCCAGTACCTCCAGTGCCTCCAGTACCTCCAGTACCTCCAGTACCTCCAGTACCTCCAGTTCCTCCAGTGCCTCCAGTACCTCCAGTACCTCCAGTCCTCCAGTCCTCCAGTCCTCCAGTACCTCCAGTCCTCCAGTACCTCCAGTACCTCCAGTCCTCCAGTACCCCCAACAGCACACATTGTTGTTGTAGCCCCGGACAAACATACCTTACTCAACTTATTGAGAACTTGATGGTTAGTTGACAAGTTGAATCAGGTGTGCTTGTCCGGGGCTACAACATCCATCTGTGCTGTTGGAGTACTGGAGGACTGGAGTTTCGACGAAACGTCAGTCTGTTCGCATCTTGTACAATGGATTAAAGTGAGCAAAAATACATACATTTCTGCCTTTTTTTGTGTTGAGTGTTCCAACTCCTTTCTTTTCCTCGAATTTGTCCTTTCAGAAGTTTTTCTTGGTAAGCCATTCTCATGATTTTTGCCATTGTTGTTGAGCACCCCTCCTTTCCTTTGTTTGCTGAAGCGCAAAGACCTAGCTGAACATTACAAGATACTACAATACAAAACCCACTCTAATATCCACATAATTGTGATGCGATGCTACTGGCGGCAGAGAAGTCAGGCGCAGGAGAGTGTTTAATAACCATGAACCACCGTCAACAGAACAATACAATAAATGGGTCAAACAAAACCCGGTAAAATACCAGCATACCGTGTACAAGCACTACAACAAACAATTACAGACAAAGACATGGGGGGGAACAGAGGGTTAAATACACAACATGTAATTGATGGAATTGGAACCAGGTGTGATGGAAGACAAGACAAAACCAATGGAAAATGAAAAGTGGATCGGCGATGGCTAGAAGGTCAGTGATGTCGACCGCCGAACGCCGCCCGAACAAGGAGAGGGACCGACTTCAGCGGAAGTCGTGACAATAATATCCTACCACTCTCTCGGAGCTCATGAATTTTAAATTTTAAACATAATGATTATTGGCTGTGCTTCATTTCATGCTACTCAGTCAAACAATCACAATGCTTTATTCCCTATACACAGTCAAAATTACAGTGGTGTAAAGTACTTAAGTAAAAATACTTTAAAGTACTTATTAAATTGTTTTTTGGGGGTATCTGTACTTTACTATTTATATTTTTGACAACTTTTACTTTTGCCGCACTACATTCCTAAATAAAACAATGTACTTTTTACTCCATACATTTTCACTGATACCTAAAACTACTTGTTACATTTTGAAAGCTTAGCAGGACAGGAAAATAATCCCATTCACGCACTTATGAAGAGAACATCCTTGGTCATCCCTACTGCCTCTGATCTGGCAGACTCACTAAACACAAATTACTTGTTTGTAAATGATGTCTGAGTGTTGGAGTGTGCCCCTGGCTATCGTAAATGATGTCTGAGTGTTGGAGTGTGCCCCTGGCTATCGTAAATGATGTCTGAGTGTTGGAGTGTGCCCCTGGCTATCGTAAATGATGTCTGAGTGTTGGAGTGTGCCCCTGGATATCGTAAATGAAAAAATCTGTGCAATCTGGTTTGCCTAATATAAGGAATTTCAAATTATTAATATTTTTATTTTGATACTTAAGTATATTTTAGCAATTACATTTACTTTTGATACTTAAGTATATTTAAAACCAAATACTTTTAGACTTTTACTGAAGTAGTATTTTACTGGGTGACTTTCACTTGACATGACTCAATTTCTATTTAGGTATTTTACTCAAGTATGACAATTGGGTACTTTTTCCATCACTGCAAAGTTCTCTCTCTCTCTCTCTCTCTCTCTCTCTCTCTCTCTCTCTCTCTCTCTCTCTCTCTCTCTCTCTCTCTTGCTCTCTCGCTCTCTCTCTCTCGCTCTCTCTCTCTCTCTCTCTCTCTTCAATTCAATGGGCTTCTCTCTCTCTCTCTCTCTCTCTCTCTTGCTCTCTCGCTCTCTCTCTCTGGCTCTCTCTCTCTCTCTCTCTCTTCAATTCAATGGGCTTCTCTCTCTCTCTCTCTCTCTCTCTCTCTCTCTCTCTCTCTCTCTCTCTCTCTCTCTCTCTCTCTCTCTCTTTCTGCGGTGAGCTGTAGAGCTGTAATAGCATCTGTGGCGGTTCTGGTACACCTGCCAAACCCTCTGGATAATTCATGACAATGCTGTACGCAGCCAGCCACTGGAATTTTAATCAATATAAATGATTTGTAGGCTGGTGCTGGGTGGACCTGCTTGTGATTACGTGTTGTATGCTTCAACACACACAAGTGTGACACACACAGGAGAGCACGGACTCACACACACACACACAGAGGAAAACTGTGATTGTGACTAAAGTCCCCATGCTACAATTACTCCCAGGTGCTGTTCTGACTGATAGATCAAAGGGGAAACGCTGCACAGCTCTTCTGCTTCTCGCTTTCCGTCTGTCTATCATTTTGTATATCTCACTCACTATCTCTGTCATTCTGTCATTATCTCTCTCTCTCATTCATAACCCCCCCCCCCCCAAACAAATTCTGCCCTGTCATGGCTCCACTGTTTGTGGAAAAGAGCCTAGTGGAAAACAAAATTGTTCCTAACCTTTCAGGTAGAGAAAGACCTGTTATCAGCTGATCGTGTTTCCTAGTAGTGAATGGCCCTGCAATGTTCCATTCACGTCAGAGTAGAAATGTTCAGAAGGTTTTGTGAAAGGGATGACCAGGCCAAGGGGAGGGAGGGAGCAGAGAACGCAACATGATCCGTCATCCAGTGGGTCAAGTGTGACAGTGTGTGTCGGGATGAACTTTGATTTGTCTTCCCTCTCTGTGTCTAAGACTGGTCCTGGGGAATGTACGACCCACATACATTATTCATGGATGTAGTAGTGTTCAGTAAGTACACACATCCACATACAGTACCAGTCAAAAGTTTGGACACACCTACCCATTTAAGGGTTTTTCTTTATTTGTACAACTTTCTACATTGTAGAATAATTGTGAAGACAACAAAACTTTGAAATAACACGTGGAATCATGTAGTAACCAAAAAAGTTTTAAACAAATCAAAAATCTATTTTATATTTGAGATTCTTCAAAGTAGCCACCCTTTGCCTCGATGACAGCTTGACATTTGTTTGGCATTATCTCAACCAGCTTCATGAGGTAGTCATCTAGAATGCATTTCAATTAACAGGTGTGCCTTGTTAAAAGTTAATTTGTTGTATTTCTTTCCATCTTAATGTGTTTGAGCCAATCAGTTGTGCTGTGACAAGGTAGGAGTGGTATACAGAAGATAGCCTTATTTGGTAAAAACCTCCAATTGACTCAAATTATGTTAATTAGCCTATCAGAAGCTTCTAAAGCCATGATGTCATTTTCTGGAATTTTCCAATCTGTTTAAAGGCACAGTCAACTTAGTGTATGTAAACTTCTGACCCACTGGAATTGTGACACAGTGAGTTATAAGTGAAATAATCTGTCTGTAAACAATTGTTGGAAAAATGACTTGTGTCAAGCACAAAGTAAATGTCCTAACCGACTTGCCAAAACTATAGTTTGTTATCAAGAAATTTGTGGAGTGGTTGAAAAACGAGTTTTAACGACTCTACCCAAAATGTTTGGAAACTTCTGACTTTAACTGTATATATATATATATAGAAGTGTTTAAGTCTTTACTTAGGAAAGTGATAGATACCCACACTGTACTGTACTGTACTGTACTGTACTGTACTGTACTGTACTGTACTGTACTGTACTGTACTGTATTGTACTGTACTGTACTGTACTGTACGTTTCCACACATGTAGAAACAAACCATTTTGTGTAACATTTCAACCAAAAGGTCTTGTTGGTATCTACATGGAGACTCTCAAAATAAAGTGTTAGCAAAACTCTCAACTGTCCCTTATAGTGCAACATTCCATTAACTTTCAAACTCTGTATTCAGGTTTTTTGGTGTCACTCTTGCTGCAGCCTTGTCTTCCATACGAGGACCTGATTGAAAACCCTTCAGATAGATGAGCCATGCCCGATTAGAAATCTGGTGGCCTCTGGCAGCCGGTGCCCTGTAGGCAGACTCCTGTGTTTACTCTAACTGTTTAGCAAATTAGACTATCAGGCCCGTCTGTAAACAGAAGTGTCAATGCCAAGATGGTTGCTATTTCGAGGAAAAATCTCAGGCGGTCTTTTTCCGTTTCCAATCTGGATCTGAGAGAGGGAGGGAGGTGAAACAGGCTGGTAGGCGGTCGTAGGGAGGAGACAGGGGTGAGGGGGTAAGGGTTTATGGGGTCATGAACTTTGACTGTCTGGGTTTTAAAGGGTGAACCTTTAGCCCTGGAGGATTATTTAGGCGTTGATCTGACAGGTAGCAATCTGACAACTGTCCCTTCATGACACTCTGCCTGAACCCTGGGTCGTAAAGCATGTCATTCGCCCTCATAAGCATGTCATATTTTTTTTATTTTACCTTTATTTAACTAGGCAAGTCAGTTATGAACAAATTATTATTTTCAAGGACGGCCGAGGAACAGTTCCAACAATGTGATATAAGCGTGTCATAACAGTTGGGTGGTGGTAGAAAAATTACCCAATTGTCATACTTGAGTAAAGGAAATGACTCAAGTAAAAGTGAAAGTCCAGAGTCAGATGGGATAGAACACATTGAGTATATGAACATAAAGGCCAGGCTGTTTTTCAGTTCAGAGTGTGTCTTATTAGTGAAACAGCTAGCTAGAGAACATACAGTATAATACATGACCATCAAGGCCAGACAGTTGTCTGTATTGACGAGACATGGCACAAACAGTTCAGGACCCTTTGACCAGGTAGTTGTCCATAAAGACATGTCAGATTGTAGCTGCTAATATAGCATGATAGGGGATACAGTAGGTCAGGCGAAACATGCAGCTGCACCGATTCAATGCAGCCCGCAGGTGATTAGAGTAAAAAACTCAGTTCAGTTGGAACAATCTAGAGGAAGTAGAGTAACATCCTGAATGTGGAGGTCAGGCTCAGGCTCAGGGTCAGGGTCAGGGTCAGGGTCAGGGTCAGGCTCAGGGTCAGGCTCAGGCTCAGGGTCAGGGTCAGGGTCAGGGTCAGGGTCAGGATGGGTGAAGCAGCAATGGAGGGATTAATAATGGGAAATAATTTTAAAAATCCAAACTCAAGACTGAACTGTATAGTCCCGCCACTCGCCACTCCTCTGTGAGTACAATATACTAGACGTATACAATACCCAATTCCCCAGATTCTTCCCCCGGATGACTCTGCTTTTTGGTTTATTGGATTGAATGTCAATTGGGGATAGAATACGAAGGATATCGAATATTTACGCATGTATATATTTTAAGTAGGATGACAAAAAGTATTTTATTTTCAAAATACTTTTTTAGAAATAAAAGTTATTTATAGTTGACCAACTGCTGATTGATGCATTGACCGAAGAGAAGATAAGCTGTGTGATTTTACAGTATAAGGATCTATGATCTCCCAACTTCAACATGAATGCAGTTTAAGATTTGGGCTGGGATTCATTCATTTGTCGAAATTGCAACGTTTTAAAGATATTAGCCGGTACTTTCGTATACCTTTTAGCTAGTAGTTCTGAAAGTAACTCACAAGCCAAAAAATGGTCCCCGAAAACTGCGAACTACGTCACGTATGCGCAGATATGTGCCCTACTTCATTGGTCTCTCTCTCTCTCTGCTGTGGGTGCACCTTGCTAGCTGTCACTCAAATGGCGAGGGGCAGAAAACTCCTTGGCTGAAACTCGAATTGCTAAGGATCTAGCCCACATGGGGGTAAATGTAGGGAAAATGGAGCCGTGCAGCTTCCAGAAAAAAAGTTGCTTTCAAACTAGGGATATCGTGGCTAATTGAGGTAAAATAATTGTTATTTTCATAGATTATGCATATATGAACTACACATTGACACATCCAGCCCAAATACTGAGTAGTCACCAAAGTACCGGAGTATGTGTTTTAACGGAGACCTCATTCATGTAAACGCTCCACATTGTATGTCGGCTCAATCGGAAACAACCTTAAAATGGCACATTGTGAAACAAAGCGTGATCGGATTAAATCTCAGCCTAGATAAAGTAATATCATTAGATACTATATAGCACGCACACATGCATGTATGTATCTGTTAACTTGTTATGGATAGGGGGCAGTATTTTCACGGCCGGATAAAAAACGTACCCGATTTAATCTGGTTACTACTCCTGCCCAGAAAGTAGAATATGCATATAATTATTAGCTTTGGATAGAAAACACTCCACAGTTTCTACAACTGTTTGAATGGTGTCTGTGAGTATAACAGAACTCATATGGCAGGCCAAAACCTGAGAAGATTCTGTACAGGAAGTACCCTGTCTGACCATTTCTTGGCCTTCTTTGTCATCTCTATCCAAAACAAAGGATCTCTGCTGTAACGTGACACTTTCTAACGCTCCCATAGGCTCTCAGAAGGCGCCAGAACGTTGAATGATGACTTTGCAGCCCATGGCTGAAAAACAGTAGCACATTTGGATAGTGGTCGATCTGAGAACAATGAGACGGGCGTGCGCGTGCACGTCAAGAGTCCATTTTAGATTATCAGTCTTTGAACGAAAACAACGACTCCCGGTCGGAATATTATCGCTATTTTACGAGAAAAATCGCATAAAAATTGATTTTAAACAGCGTTTGACATGCTTCGAAGTACGGTAATGGAATATTTAGATTTTTTTTGTCACGATACGCGTCCGCGCATCACCCTTCGTCACCCTTCGGATAGTGTCTTGAACGCACGAACAAAACGCCTCTACTTGGATATAACTATGGATTATTTGGAACCAAACCAACATTTGTTGTTGAAGTAGAAGCCCTGGGAGTGCATTCTGACGAAGAACAGCAAAGGTAATCCAAATTTTCTTATAGTAAATCTGAGTTTGGTGAGTACCAAACTTGGTGGGTGTCAAAATAGCTAGCCTGTGATGGCCGGGCTATCTACTCAGAATATTGCAAAACGTGCTTTCACCGAAAAGCTATTTTAAAATCGGACACCGCGATTGCATAAAGGAGTTCTGTATCTATAATTCTTAAAATAATTGTTATGCTTTTTGTGAACGTTTATTGTGAGTAATTTAGTAAATTCACCAGAAGTGTTCGGTGGGAATGCTAGTTCTGAACGTCACATGCTAATGTAAAAAGCTGTTTTTTGATATAAATATGAACTTGATTGAACAAAACATGCATGTATTGTATAACATAATGTCCTAGGAGTGTCATCTGATGAAGATCATCAAAGGTTAGTGCTGCATTTAGCTGTGGTTTTGTTTTTTTGTGACATTATATGCTAGCTTGAAAAATGGGTGTCTGATTATATCTGGCTGGGTACTCTCCTGACATAATCTAATGTTTTGCTTTCGTTGTAAAGCCTTTTTGAAATCGGACAGTGTGGTTAGATAAAGGAGAGTCTTGTCTTTAAAATGCTGTAAAATAGTCACATGTTTGAAAAATGGAAGTTTTCGGATTTTCGACGAGTTTGTATTTCGCGCCACGCCCAATCATTGGATATTGGAGCGGTGTTCCGCTAGCGGAACGTCTAGATGTAAGAGGTTTTAATTAGCTTCTTTTCTATAATGGTCATGTGTTTTCACATGACACGCATTTCGTGAAAGCACGCCGTAGCACCCTGTAGCATGCTGTAGCACACTGTAGCACACTGTAGCACCCTGTAGCACCCTGTAGCATGCTGTAACACGCTGTAGCACTTTGCAGCACCCTGTAGCACCCTGTAACACGCTGTAGCACGCTGTAGCACCCTGTAGCATGCTGTAACACTTTATAGCACGCTGTAGCATGGTGTAACATGTTATAGCACGCTTTACCACGCTGTAGCACGGTGTAACATGCTGTGGCACGATGTAAAACGCTGTTGCATTGTTAGTAACCAGAGAGCCCAGTGACTGCTAGAGAGCACTGGTAGTGACCAGGGGGCCCAGTGACTGCTAGGGAGCACTGGTAGTAACCAGAGAGACCAGTGACTGTTAGGGAGCACTCCTTGTTTCCATGGTCTGTGAGAGAGTGGTAATAAAGAAAGATATGTGGATATTAGAACATTATCAGGGTGAACCAAAGTTCAGCATTGGAACTGAATAATCCAATTTCTAGGCCTGGGACAGATGGCCCAGAATAAAGAATGATTGGGCCCACAGAGCAGCGTCCATGCACGGGACTGACAGGGAGAGCAGCATGGGTCAGACCTGGTGGAAATACTGTTTGAAATCCTTCAAATACTTTCAGCGTTTGCTCTAGCCTGCCTGGAGTGCCAAATGGGCGGGGTTTGCGGTTTTGGGACTATTCTATGGGTCCATTAAGCCAGGCAAGCTTAACTTGTTGGGGTTAGGGGCAGTATTTGCACGGCCGGATAAAAAACGTACCCGAATTAATCTGGTTACTACTCCTGCCCAGAAACTAGAATATGCATGTAATTAGTAGATTTGGATGGAAAACACTCTAAAGTTTCTAAAACTGTTTGAATGGTGTCTGTGAGTATAACAGAACTCATATGGCAGGCCAAAACCTTAGAAGATTCCATACAGGAAGTGCCCTGTCTGACAATTTGTTGTCCTTCTGTTGCATCTCTATCTAAAATACAGCATCTGTGCTGTATCATGACACTTTCTAAGGCTCCCATTGGCTCTCTAAAGCCGCCAGAAAGTGGAATGGGGTGTCTGCTGTCTCTGGGCAAAGTACAACAGCTCTGTTTGTTAGTGGTCAGCCTGGGGACAGTGACACTGAGATGCGCGTTCATGAGAATTCTCCATTTTTTTCTTTCAGCCTTTGAATGAATACAACATTGCCCAGTTGGAATACTTTCGCTATTTTACGAGAAAAATTGCATAAAAATTGATTTTAAACAGCGTTTGACATGCTTCGAAGTACGGTAATGGAATATTTTGATTTTTTTTGTCACGAAATGCGCATTTCGTGACAAAAAAAAAAAGCACTAACCTTTTATGATCTTCATCAGATGACACACCTAGGACATTGTGTTATACAATACATGCATGTCTGTTCAATCAAGTTCATATTTATATCAAAAAACAGCTTTTTACATTAGCATGTGACGTTCAGAAAAAGCATAACCCCCGCAAACTTCCGGGGAATTTACTAACAGTTTGCTAAATTACTCACGATAAACGTTCACAAAAAGCATAACAATTATTTTAAGAATTATAGATACATTACTCCTCTATGCACTCGATATGTCCGATTTTAAAATAGCTTTTCGGATGAAGCACATTTTGCAATAATCTAAGTACATAGCCCGGCATCACAGGGCTAGCTATTTAGATACCCACCCAGGTCAGCCTCCACCAAAATCACATTTCCTATAAGAAAAATGTTCTTACCTTGCTTGTTCTTCGTCAGAATACACTGCCAGGACTTCTACTTCAATAACAAATGTTGGTTTGGTCCCAAATAATCCATCGTTATATCCAAACAGCGACGTTTTGTTCGTGAGTTCTAGACACTATCAGAATGCTTCATCACGGTGTCGCGCATGGCGCATTGGCGTGACAAAATGTCTAAATATTCCATTACCGTACTTCGAAGCATGTCAACCGCTGTTTAAAACCAATTTTTATGCCATTTATCTCGTAGATAAGTGATAATATTCCGACCGGGAATATGCATTGAGCCTAAACAGCCGAATTAAATTTCTCCTCAGGAGCGAATCGTGCACGCGCCTCATTCAAAGGTCCTCTGAGCCGCCACTTGCCAAAGCCGATAATGTGTTTCAGCCTGAGGCTCCCTCGTCAACCTTCAGTTATTTCCCGGGCTCTGAGAGCCTATCGGAGCCCTGGGAATTGTCACGTTACAGCTAAGATCCTTACTTTTCAATAAACAGATGCAAGACGCACGACTCCTTGTCAGACAGGGTACTTCCTGCTTGAAACCTTGTCAGGTTTTTGCCTGCCATAGGAGTTCTGTTATACTCACAGACACCATTCAAACAGTTTTAGAAAATTCAGAGTGTTTTCTATCCAAACCTGAACAATAATATGCATATTCTAGCTTCTGAGTTGGTGTAGGAGGCAGTTAAAAATGGGCACATATTTTTTCCAAAATTCTCAATACTGCCCCCTATCCCCAACAGGTTTAACGAGAGTCTTGTCTTTAAAATGGTGTAAAATAGTCATATGTCTGAGAAATTTAAGTTATAGCATTTTTGAGGTATTTGTATTTCGCGCCACGCGATTCCACTGGCTGTTGACTAGGGGGGGACGCAAGTGTCCCACCTAGCCCAGGGAAGTTAAAAAAAGGTAGTGGTATGGATCAGGAAACCAGTCTGTATCTGGTGTGACCACCATTTGCTTCATGCAGCGTGACACATCTCCTTCACATAGAGTTGATCAGACTGTTGATTGTGGCCTGTGGAATGTTGTCCTACTCCTCTTCAATGGCTGTGCGAAGTTGCTGGATAGCGGTGGGAACTTGAACACACTGTCGTACTTGTCAATCCAGAGCATCCCTAACATGCTCAATGGGTGACATGTCTGGTGAGTATGCAGGCCATGGAAGAACTGGGACATTTTCAGCTTCAAGGAATTGTGTACAGATCCTTGTGAAATGGGACGGTGCCTTATCATGCTGAAACATGAAGTGATGGAGGCGGATGAATGGCACGATAATGGGCCTCATTATCTCTTCACAGTATTTCTGTGCTCATTCAAATTGCCATCAATAAAATGCAATTGTGTTCATTGTCCATAAGCTTATGCCTGCCCATACTATAACCTGACTGCCACCATGGGGCACTCTGTTCACAGCGTTGACATCAGCAAACCGCTCGCCCACACGATTCCATATACACTGTCTGATATCTGCCCAGTACAGTTGATACCGGGATTAATCTGTGAAGAGAACACTTCCCCAGCATGCCAACGAAGGTGAGCATTTGCCCACTGAAGTCGGTTATGACGTCGAATTGCAGTCAGGTCAAGACCCTGGTGAGGACTATGAGCAGTCAGTCAGCTTCCCTGAGACGGTTTCTGACAGTTTTTGCAGAACTTCTTCGGTTGTGCAAACCCAAAGTTTCATCAGCTGTACAGGTGGCTTGTCTGCCTTTGTGCTGTTGTCTGTGCCCAATAATGTTTGTACAATATTTTGTGCTGCTACCATGTTGCGTTGCTACCATGTTGTTGTCATGTTGTGTTGCTACCATGCTGTGTTGTCATGCGTTGCTGCCTTGCCATGGTGTTGTCTTAGGTCTCTCTTTATGTAGTGTTGTGTTGTCTTTCTTGTCATGATGTGTGTTTTGTCCTATATTTATTATTTAAAAATGTTTTTTATCCAAGTCCCTGTCTCCTACCGGAGGCCTTTTGCCTTTCGGTAGGCCGTCATTGTGGCGGCAGGGTAGCCTAGTGGTTAGAGCGTTTGGGCTAGTAACTGAAAGGTTGCAAGTTTGAATCCCTGAGCTGACAAGGTACAACTCTGTTGTTCTGCCCCTGAACAAGGCAGTTAACCCACTCTTCCTAGGCTGTCATTGAAAATAAGAATTTGTTCTTAACTGAATTGCCTAGTTAAATAAAGCTAAAAAAAAATTGTAAATAAGAATTTGTTCTTAATTAACTGACTTGCCTCAATAAATAAAGGTTAAATAAATTAAAGATGACCCTGCAGGTGAAGAAGCCGGATGTGGTTACATGTGATCTACGGTTCTGAAGCTGGTTGGATGTACTGCCAAATTCTCTAAAACGACATTGGAGGAATTCTCTGGCAACAGTCAACATTCCTGCAGTCAGCATGCCAATTGCACTCTTGCTCAAAATGTTGCATTGTGTTGTGTGACAACACTGCACATTTTAGAGTGGCCTTTTATTGTCCCCAGCACAAGGTGCAACTGTGTAATGATCATGCTGTTTAATCAGCTTCTTGATATGCCACACCTGTCAGGTGGATGGATTATCTTGGCAAAGGAGAAATGCTCACTAATAGTGATGTAAACAAATGTGTGCACAAAATTTGAGAGTGAAATAAGCTTTTTTTGTATATGGACAATTTCTGGGATCTTTCATTTCAGCTCATGAAAACATGGGACCAACACTTTACATGTGTTTATATTTTTGTTCATTGTAGTATTTGATCCCAGGTCTGGTATGGATGGAGAACATCAGAGAGTCATCAGACAGAGACATATCTGGCTGTGGCTCTGCCATCACATAGTGATGGAATCCTCCATATTCACGTTATAGGTATGCAAAGGGATGTGTTATTGGCCAGCAGACTTCTTATCAACAGGACAAACAGATACAAACAGTGAAATTAGTGTTTTTTTTTTTTTGGATTGATGTCAACAAATTATATATCCACTTTCGTAACGTATTTGGTTGGGAGAGCATAAAGATGGTGGTCCCCATGCATTTACCACAAATGACTAGTTCTGATAAGTTTGTCGTGTTGTACATTGCTCTCTGTTACTATAGTTTGTATGGTCATTAGCACAGTATACATGATCCCAATTTTAGCTTCAAAACACCAGCAATTTGAAAAACCAAGTGTAGATTGTGCTGATTTATGGCACGAGCCGTAGTTTACAAACTCAATGGCTCATGCTAAAACAATGTTTGCAATTGGGGGAGGAGAAAAGTTAAAGAAGGAGTTTTGAAAATGTCAGATTATGTTCAATGAACGTTGTGTCTGCAGCTCTGATTCATATGCATTTGGTACTTGTCAAAGAAAGTGACTCTTCTATTGTAGTGTCCTCTGTGGCTCAGTTGCTAGAGCATGTTGCTTGTAATGCCAGGATGGTGGGTTTGATTCCTGAGACCACCATATGTATGCACATGTTACTGTAAATTGTTTTGGATAAAAGTGTCTGCTAAATGGTGTACAGTATATAGATGATGATGTTAAATGTTATACTTGTTCAGTGTTGTCTTGATATCCATGTTGATCAGTGGTGCCCAGGTTAGACCAAGGACATTCAGTAGCTCAGACCAGCTCCTGTAGTGAAGACCCCCTGTGCTGACATATCACTCTCATCTGCTGTTTCTAACACTGTCTCCATCCAAATCAGGTTAGATAAACATGGTCAAATCCCAATGCTGTGTTTGCATTTCTGGAGCTTATTGTTTGTAGGATTTAGCCCGGCGCTTACACAACTTTGTAATTAAAGTAAATATTTGAGGAAAGCATTCTGATGCGTGTGTGTGTGTGTGTCTGTCTGTCTGTCTGTCTGTGTGTGTGTGTGTGTGTGTGTGTGTCTGTCTGTCTGTGTGTGTGTGTGTGTGTGTGTGTGTGTGTGTGTGTGTGTGTGTGTGTGTGTGTGTGTGTGTGTGTGTGTGCATCTGCTTGCATCTGTGTTAGGCATGTGATCTAGGGGTATGTTTCATTGTTTACCTTTTGTCAATGCAGACAGCTATTCCTTATAAGACTGCAGTTCTACATTGTTATTATATAAGTCTCTTATACAAGTGTAATGTTTACATGCCTAGTGTTTGCATAGCTTGTAAGTCCCTCATCATAACGTCTGCTTCTGTCTACTGTCAACCAAGAACCATTCATTCAGCAATAGAAAGACTAATGTAACAATACTTGTTCAGTGTTGTCTTGATATCCATGTTGATCAGTGGTGCCCAGGTTAGACCAAGGACATTCAGTAGCTCTGACCAGCTCCTGTAGAGAAGACCCCCTGTGCTGACATATCACTCTCATCTGCTGTTTCAAACACTGTCTCCATCCAAATCAGGTCATTTATCATATAACCAAACTCGTATCCAAACTCCATGTTTGCATTTCTGGAGCTCATTCTTTTATAGGATTTAGCCTGGCACTCATACAACTTTGTAATTAGAGTAAATATTGACTTTATATGCATGTTGCCTTTGTATCCATCAGTGAGTTTTGGCCAAACATTTGTACATGTATCAAAGTTAGCCCACATGATTGTTTAACATCATGCGGTGAGGTCACATTGACTCAATCTCTCTCCCCACTGCACACATGTCCCGCGTCGGCGTGGGTACGAATCCGTCACACTGCATATTTTATTTTGCCACATATTCTCCTGTCTTTCCTGTGCCCTCTACTCACAGTCCAACATACGAGAGGAGTGGGAACTGCCCGCATTCATTTGAAGACCCAATGCAGCTGTTTTTATCTCAATATCAAATGATGTCTGAATAACAAATACACTACATGACTGAAGCATGTGGACACCTGTTCGTTGAACACCTCATTCCAAAATCATGGGCTTTAATATGGAGTTGGTCCCCCCTTTGCTGCTATAACAACTTGCACTCTTCTGAAACATTGCTGCGGGGAGCAAGAGCATTAGTGAGATCGGGCACTGATGTTGGCCTGGCTCGCAGTCGGCATTCCAATTGATCCCAAAGGTGTTCGATGGGTTTGAGGTCAGGGCTTTGTGCAGGCCAGTCAAGTTGTTCCACACCGATCTAGACAAACTATTTCTGTATGGACCTCACTTTTTGCATGGGGGCATTGTCAGGCTGAAAAGGGAAAGGGTCTTCCCCCAAACTGTTGCCACAAAGTTGGAAGCACAGAATCATCTAGAATATAATTGTATGCTATATGCTCACTGGAACTAAGGGACCCAAACCATGAAAAACAGGCCCAGACCATTATTCCTCCTCCACCAAACTTTACATTTGGCACTATGCATTCTGGCAGGTAGCGTTCTCCTGGCATCTACCAAATCCAGATTAGTTTGTCGGACTGGCAGATGGTGAAGCGTGATTTATCACTATAGAGAATGCATTTCCACTGCTCCAGAGTCCAATGGTGGTGAGCTTTACACCACTCCATGCTTGGCATTGCGATTGGTGATCTTAGGCTTGTGTGCGGCTGCTCGGCCATGGATACCCTTTTCATCAATCTCCGAACAGTTCTTGTGCTGACATTGCTTCCAGAGGCAGTTTGGAACTCAGTAGTGAGTGTTGCAACTGAGGACAGACGATTTTCATACGCTATGTACTTCAGCACTCGGCGGTCACGTTCTGTGAACTTTTGTGGCCTACCACTTCACGGCTGAGCCGTTGTTGCTCCAAGACGTTTCCACTTCACAATAACAGCACTTACAGTTGACCAGTGCAGCTCTAGCAGGGCAGAAATTTGACAAACTGACTTGTTGGAAAGGTGGCATCCTATGAGCTCTTCAGTATTCTACTGACAATGTTTGTCTATGGATATGGCTGTGTGCTCTAGTTTATACACCTGTCAGCAACGGGTGTGGCTGAAATAGCCGAATCCACTAATTCAAATCCACTAATTGTATACCTTACTGTGATTGTTTTCAATCAACATTTTTCAAGCAAGAATTGGGCTAGGACTGTCTGGGAGTAGTCTGAGCGGGGAGGGGAAAACTGAAAACTAGCTGTTATTGGCAGAGAGGTTTGGAACTCTCTTACTTATTGGTCTATTATCAAATTTACTGCATGGTGATGTCACCATGGAAGGCCAAAACTCCATCCTACCAAAACAGGCTGAAATTCCAGGCGTTCATTTCAAACAGCTCTTACTCTAAAAGGGCATTATGATCATTTTCACAATGTCACAGTATAATGCCAACCTCATAGTGTGGAAATATATAACTTAAACACAGAAAAATCAAGCTTTTGACTGCACTGGGCCTTTAATAGGAGCAATCATCAGGATTATTGTTTTAATGGTGCGTATGGTAGAACCCTCTCCAATTGTAATACTTTATAGGCCTCCTGGACCAGCGGTACAAGCCTTTAAACATTCACGAGCATCGGAGCTGTATATCGTGTGCCAGGAGATTACTTTACAGTACATGAGTAAGAGTAATGAAAGCTGATGGAATATAATATCATCTTAAACCCTTGTACAGTATTCTCTGATCCTCACCCACCATTATTGTTACCAATGACACAGCCATCTTGGGCCCATAGAGGGTCTCTTGTAGAATCTTACTTTAGTTAAAGATGCTTAAATGTAACATATATCCCTTTTTTATACACTTATCTCTCTAAGTGTATTCTGACCTTGAACTCAAGCATGAGAATATCATGGTATTCATTGTTTGGGTTGAAGATCAAAGAAACGAAGGTGTGTCTACAGATACACTGTATTCTGACCTTGACTTAATTCCCTCATAATTACATCACCTTTACGTGCAATGAAACCATGAATAAGGTTGAGGAGCCTCTCCGTTCCAACATCTACTTTATATTTCTACAATAGAAATAACACCATTCTCCATGCACTGTAAGTTACACATTGATAAGAGCATGCTTCACATTTAACCAGGCAAGTCAGTTTACCAAGGAACAGTGGGTTAACTGCCTTGTTCAGGGGCAGAACAACAGATTTTTACATTGTCATCTCAGGGATTTGATCCAGCAACCTTTTGGTAACTGGCCCAATGCTCTAACCACTACCTGCCACCACCACCACCACCACCACCTGCCACCCCAAATTGTTTTATTTCTAGAATGGTGTTATTTCTAGAATGGTGTTATTTCTATTTGTGCTCCTGAGTGGCACAGCGGTCTAAGGCACTGCATCTGAGGTGTCACTGCAATCCCTGGTTTGAATCCAGGTTGAATCACACCCAGCTGTGATTGGGAGTCCCATAGGTCGGCGCACAATTGGTCTAGCGTCGTCCGGGTTTGGACGGTGTAAGCCGTCATTGTAAATAAGAACTTGTTATTAACTGACTTGCCTAGTTAAATGAAGGTTACAATAGAAATATCACCATTCTCCATGCTCTATAAGTTACACATTGATACGAGCTAGGTAAATGAGTAAGGGGATTGTAAATGAAAGTAGTTTTAGATTCATTTTGCCCTTATAATTTCTGGTGACAAATGTGAAACAAGTCATATGGCAGCAAACTGAAGCATATCAACATATACATTTTTTCCACAGTGAAGTTTATGAAATGTTGGCCTTGTAACATGTAACTAAGCTATAGGCTTCTGTAGCCATGCGCAAATTACAGTATATAGCACCAAACCTACTGAGTTGTTTTAATTAAGTAACAAGTAAGTAAGTAACAAGAACATTTCCCAGGACATAGACATATCTGATGTTGGCAGAAAGCTTACATTCTTGTTAATCTAACTGCACTGTCTAATTTACAGTAGCTATTACAGTGAAATAATACCATGCTATTGTTTGAGGAGGGTGCATAATTTTGAACATGAAAATGTATTAATTAACATATTATGCACATTTGGGCATTCTTGACACAACATTTTCAACAGAAATGCAATGATTCACTGGATCAGTCTGAAACTTTGCACTTTGACTGCTGCCATCTCTTGGACAAAATCTAAATAGCACCTGGGTTGGAATAATACATTATGACCTTTCTCTTGCATTTCAAATATATTCTATTATATTCTCCTACATTCCTTTCATATTTCAAATGGTACCAAGAATATGCATATCCTTGCTTCAGGGCCTGAGATACAGGCAGTTAGATTTGGGTATGTAATTTTAGGTGAAAATTTAAAAAAAGGGCGTATCCTTTTAAGTTTTATTTTCCATCATTCCATTAGCCTACATCATCAGTTTTACCTTTCTCTCCTCTGTCATGTCTGTGCGTAAAGGCTCTCCAAACCTGTTTTTTTATTCTTCATAAATACTTTCCTAACCCTAAATAATATACAAGATCAGAGTATTTTTTAAATCTACCAATTGGTGCTGAATTAAATGTATTCAGTGGCTGCAAGGGAATCATGCCTGAAAAGCCTATTTAGCAACTGCAAAAGGCAAGTCTGAATACCGCATAAGGTTAGACTGATTACCGCATAAGGTAAGTCTGAATACCGCATAAGGTATGTCTGAGTACCACATAAGGTTAACCTGAATACCGCATAAGGTAAGTCTGAATATCACACATGGTAAGTCTGAATGCCACATAAGGTAAGCCTGAATACCGCATAAAGTACATTTGAATATGTTAAAATGCACAAATAAAATATATTATTATTATTATTATTATTATCTTTAAAGTATTAGGACCAAAAATATAAACGCAACTGCACTGTCCATTGTACAGTAGCTATTACAGTGAAATAATACCATGCTATTGTTTGAGGAGAGGGAACAGTTATGAACTTGAAAAGTTGTTAATAAACCAATTAGGCATATTTGGGCAGTCTTGACACAAAATTTTGAACAGAAATGCAATGGTTCACTGGATCAGTCTAAAACTTTGCACATACACTTCTGCCATCTAGTGCCAACATCGATATTGCACTTGGGATGGAATAATGCATTATGGCCTTTCTCATGCATTTCAAAGATGATTGTACAAAAAAATACAAACAATGTTTATTTTTTTCTTTGTATTATCTTTTACTAGATCTATTGTGTTATATTCTCCTACATTACGTTCACATTGCCACAAACTTCAAAGTGTTTCCTTTCAAATTGAATCAAGAATATGCATATCCTTGCTTCATGTCCTGAGCTACAGGCAGTTAGATTTGGGTATGTCATTTTAGGTGAAAATTGAAAAAAGGGGCGGATCCGTATATAGAAAATCTGTGTTGCTGACATTTGCACCAAGTGATTGAGAGAGTGTGTGTGTGGTGGGAGGGGTGGGCAGGGGGTCATTCTGAATGCTTTTTGCGAACTGAATGACTTGACATTATCTCCAGTGTTCACTAACCCCCACAGTGAACATAGCTGACTTGGCAAGAGCCTGTCGGACAGCTGTGAGAGGAATGGAGCTCAATTGGACTTCTTCAAGACTTGTTGATGCTGTCGAGTCGGTTTGACCCAGAGCAGAGGGAAAGAGAGGGAGAAAGGGGGAATGAGAGAAAGAAGAGAAGAAGAGAGGCAGAGAGCTTTGACAAAGGAAGGGTTGGGTTGGGAAGAACTCAAGGACCCAAACGTTGGACGTGAGCCGAAAAAGAGTCTGAGGAGACCGGACCGATACAACAGCTGGCTAGGAGACAGAGAGAGGGGGAGGAGAGAGCGAGAGTGTGAGAGAGAGAGAAAGAAAGAGAGGAGGTTGGAGAGACAAAGAGAGAGGGTGGAGAGAGAGAGGGGATAGAGAGAGGGTGAGAGAGAGGAGAGAGAGGGAGAGTGTGGGTAGACAGACAGAGACAAGATGAGAGACTATGAGAGAAGGAGAGGAGGAGAGAGAGGTAAACAGGCAAGACAAAGTTCACTGTCCACTGGATTTGCTACCCTGCCCATCAATCCTGCTGTTGTTTTGGAGCTCTGTTTTGAAGTGTGACTCCCCTGTTTCCCTTGTTCCTTCCTGTTCCTCCTGTTTTCCCCGCTCCCTCCTTCACATGCTCATCACACTGCCAAAATCCTCACATGCAAATATAGCTTCCTTTTTCTGTGTTAGGGTATGTTGTAACGAGTGATACCACCACCAGTCCTGGTGCCATGTAATGATAGATGACTGAGCACAAAGTGAGCATTATCAAAACTGTCTGCCTGCCTGTCTGTCTCTGTGTGAGAGAGTGAGAGAAAGAGAGTGAGAAACAGAGAGAGAACAGGGGACAGGAAAAGCATTGTTCTGCTGGCCCAGCTAGAGTTTTCTGGGTTAGTGGTGTAGGAGTAGGGCTACAATATCCACACATCTAAAGAGATGACAATAATACAGCTACATGTAGGAACACACAGTCCTTAACCCCATCCCCAATCTCTAACCTCTAACCCTAACACCTAACCTCAGCTCCAACCCCAGCCTCTAACCCTAACACCTAACCTAACCTCAGCTCCAGCCTCTAGCCTCTAACCCTAACACCTAACCTCAGCTCCAGACTCTAGCCTCTAACCCTAACACCTAACCTAACCTCGGCTCCAACACCAGTCTCTAACCCTAACACTTAACCTAACCTAACCTCAGCTCCAACCTCTAACCTTTAAACCTAACACCTAACCTAACCGCAGGTCCATCCTCTAACCTCTAACCCTAACACCTAACCTCACCTCAGCTCTAGCCTCTAACCTCTAACCCTAACACCTAACCTCAGCTCCAGCCTCTAACCTCTAACCCTAACACCTAACCTAACCTCAGCTCCAGACTCTAATCTCTAACCCTAACACCTAACCTAACCTCAGCTCCAGACTCTAGACTCTAACCCTAACACTTAACCTAATCTGAACTCCAACCCCAGCCTCACACCTCTAACCCTAACACCTAACCTCAGCTCCAGCCTCTAACCTCTAATCCTAACACCTAACCTCAGCTCCAGGCTCTAACCTTTAATCCCTAAACTCAGCTCCATCCTCTAATCTCTAACCCTAACACCTTACATCAGCTCCAACCCCAGCCTTTAACCCTAACACCTAACCTAATCTCAGCTCCAACCCCAGCCTCTAACCCTGACACCTAACCTATCTCAGCTCTAACCCGAGCCTCTAACCCTGACACCTAACCTAATCTCAGCTCCAACCCCAGTCTCTAACCCTAACAGCTAATCTAACCTCAGCTCCTACCCCAGCCTCTAACCCTAACACCTAATCTAACCTAATCTCAACTCCAACTTGTTGTCTACGACTAGAACAGCCTACTACTTTTCATTTTCAAATAATTTCAATCAATCAATCAATGATCTTAATGCTAGCTCCATTTTATCAGCTATTGACATCTACCGAAACGTATGCTAACTCCATTTTATCAGCTATTGACATCTACCGAAACGTATGCTAACTCCATTTTATCAGCTATTGACATCCACCGAAACAGAATCATCAGAGTGTACTCTATCTAATCAGGTCTCCCTCATGAAATAAGTCTTCTGAATTCAACGTGACTTCCTGGTAAGTAAAGGTTAAATAATATAAAAACCGATTGGCTTACTTGGGTAAACATCATATGTGACACAGAAACCAATGCATGGTCACCATTTTATAACACTATGTAGTCAGATTCAAACTGAATGTTTGGCAATGGAGACCACTCTTTATAATTAACAATATTGTTAGGTCAGGAGATGGTCAGAAGATGGTCAGGAGATGGTCAGAAGATGGTCAGGAGATGGTCAGGAGATGGTCAGGAGATGGTCAGGAGAAAGTCAGGAGATGGTCAGGAGATGGTCAGGAGATGGTCAGGAGAAGGTCAGGAGATGGTCAGGAGATGGTCAGGAGATGGTCAGGAGAAGGTCAGGAGATGGTCAGAAGATGGTCAGGAGAAGGTCAGGAGATGGTCAGGAGATGGTCAGAAGATGGTCAGGAGATGGTAAGGAGAAGGTCAGGAGAAGGTCCGGGGATGGTCAGGAGATGGTAAGGAGAAGGTCAGGAGAAGGTCAGGAGATGGTCAGGAGATGGTCAGGAGATGGTCAGGAGATTGTCAGGAGATTGTCAGGAGATGGTCAGAAGGTCGGAAGATTGTCAGGAGATGGTCAGGAGATGGTAAGGAGAAGGTCAGGAGAAGGTCAGGGGATGGTGAGGAGATGGTCAGGAGATGGTCAGGAGATGGTCAGAAGATGGTCAGGAGATGGTCAGGAGATTGTCAGGAGATTGTCAGGAGATGGTCAGGAGAAGGTCGGAAGATTGTCAGGAGATGGTCAGGAGATGGTGAGGAGAAGGTCAGGAGAAGGTCAGGAGATGGTCAGGAGATGGTCAGGAGATGGTCAGGAGAAGGTCAGGAGATGGTCAGGAGATGGTCAGGAGATGTAGCCCTAACCCTAACCTTAACCCTTAACTCTTATCCTAATCCTAAACTTAACCCTAACATTAATATGAACTCTTATCCTAACCCTAAACTTAACCCTAGCCCTAACCCTTACTCTAAACCTAAACCGTAACCTTAGCAAACATTTGATTATCAACAGATAGTTTGTTGACAGTATGATAATCTGTAAAGCCTCTATATGGGACTATCCAGATGAAGGTTGACCTAAGTGTTTAGCAAGATGTCACCTCTATAGATTTTAACTATCTGCCACCCTGCTATGATTTAAGGTAATACTGTTGCCAAACTGAAATGTTTGGCAATTGTGTCACCTCTTTGGACATAAGAAACAATCTATAGCTCCTAAGCTTTTGTAAGCTGACTGTGCCCTCACGTGAATAAATGTCATATAAAAAACAAAGCCTATGGCTTAAATAACGACCATGACCAGTGGAGGGAGAATGGCTTATAATAATAGCCTGAATGGAGAAAATGGAATGGCATCAAACACCTGGAAACCATGTGTTTGATGTATTTGATACCATTCCACAGATTCTGCTCCATGTCATTAACACGAGCCCATCCTCCCCTATTAAGGTGCCACTAACCTCCTGTGACCATGACATTACAACCTGTAAGTGCAGCCATTGGCTTGTACCCATGGACTTTCTTTATGGCCTAGAGGAACAGGCTTTCTGTATACAGTACCAGGTATAAAGCTTCTGCAGGAGAGAGATTAGGCCGCATGTATGGAAGACTGAGGATACGAAGCATCAAGCTGGCTGGGTCGTATGATTTTTTAAAATGTTTGTTAACCACTTTGAACTGTATTTTGTATTTTCACGGACATTTTTGGGGTGAAAAATTATCAATTCTAAAGGAGTAGACCATCTTCTGTATGATTGTTCTGGAACAATATAAAGTTCCTTGTAGGGTTGGCCACCCTTCTCCGTTTCCATGCGTTATATTACCGAGAAGCGCTATAGCCAGCGAGAGAGGGGGGGTAGCACTCGGTCTGACGTCATGATCTTACAACAAGATACGCCTGGAGCTCTATCACGGAGGCGAATAATTTACGGTATAAAAAGATTTACAGCCGAGAGGGCTAACTCGTTGGAGCACACAAGCAATTACAAAGCCAGCTAGATACAACTTTTGGTACCAGCGGAGCGCAGCGCACAACCCTCGAATACACTCCTCGAGTCCTCTCTTGCCTCTTTTTTTTTATCCCGGGTGACAATTCATTTGTGCGCTCCAAGTCAAGTCAGAGCGCACTCCGTTGAAATGCGAGCAGCAGCATAAAGACCTTGCAGCTTCGAGAGAGGGGACAGAGACATATTTAGTGTTTGACAGTGTCAGACAGTGAGCGGGGAACAGCAGAGGAGCACCTGTCTTCGCGGGATGTCCTTGGAAAGCAGCTAAAACCAAGACGCATCATCGGTCTAGTCCGGGGACAGAAGCCTAAACAAATGGGCGCTGCCAGCGTGGACCTGCTGGTCACCCTCCAGATCCTGCCCGGTTTCTTCTCCAACTGCCTGTTCCTCGCGCTCTACGACTCGGTGGTGCTGGTGAAGCGCGTGGTGTCGTTGCTGAGCTGCCCTGGCGGCGGCGGGGGAGAGTGGCAGCGCATGCTGACCTCGGCGGGGCTCCGTTCCATATGGAACAGCTTCCTGCTGGACGCATACAAACAGGTAATGAACAATGTCATACTGTCATATAAACAGTATTCTGCTGGACGCATACAAACAGGTAATGAACAATGTCATACTGTCATATAAACAGCATTCTGCTGGACGCATACAAACAGGTAATGAACAATGTCATACTGTCATATAAACAGCATTCTGCTGGACGCATACAAACAGGTAATGAACAATGTCATACTGTCATATAAACAGCATTCTGCTGGACGCATACAAACAGGTAATGAACAATGTCATACTGTCATATAAACAGCATTCTGCTGGACGCATACAAACAGGTAATGAACAATGTCATACTGTCATATAAACAGCATTCTGCTGGACGCATACAAACAGGTAATGCACAATGTATGTTAACACTGCAGGCTACACTGAGGCTACAGTTTGTGGTTAGAGTTTGTGCTTATACTGTGAGTTGTAGCAACTTGTATTGTGGGATAACTGTGTTCAACAGACCCACCGGTCTTGAGCATTGTTCCAATATAATAGTAATCTCTCATGGACAGATTCACAGATCATTTTACTCTTGTGTTTGCAAGATTAGCGAAATTGTGTCCTCTAAAAGTGTCAGAGTGGCATCACTTGGAAAAGTTGGTATGCATCAACATAAAATTATCTCAACTGTTATATGCATACTTCTCTGTTAATCTTAACACTTCAAAAGCAGTGTATCGTTTTTAGAAGTTCAGTCATTCATTTTGAAAGGACAGTTATACATCTGCATCACTGAATTCTTATTATCTGGCCATCTGAGACCATGTCCTCTCCTTTAAATGTTGAACTTTAATATCACATTTTAAATGTAGGTTATCTGATCTAAAACGTGATGAACTTTGGTCCCCAGACAGTCAAAACCATGAGGGCCATTCACCCTCTGTTACTCAGAAGTTCAGAGGTCTGGCTTCTCCTAAATGTTACATTTTAACTCCCAAACCAAACAGAGACCAGTGTGTCAGTGCCAGCCAGACACCAGGCATCACACCAGGTAGACAGGTACACACGTGAGCTTTTACACAGATCATCTGACACCTCTATTCCTTTTGATAGATAAGAACATGTACAGAATGGATGTGAATGGCTTATAGCAGGTGAATGAAACACGTGCACGATGCTCGTCACTAAAGAATGTGGTTGGTCTAGTTTGGGGTAATTTGGTAGAGGAATCTCCTGCCTCTCCCCTCTCTGTCCCCTTGTTGAGAGTCTGATCCTCTGTTGTGTTCTTGTCACTTTCCTCCTCTCTCTCGCTTCATCCTCTCTCGCTCTCTCTCTTTTTCACTCTCTCATGCCCCCTCTCTTCCCCTCGCCCTGCCTTTGTTGTTCAGTCTCTGTCTCTGTCTCAGTCCTTAAGTCCCTGTCTCTGTCGTTCAGTTCCTGTCTCTGTCCTTAAGTCCCTGTCTCTGTCGTTCAGTCCCTGTCTCTGTCGTTCAGTCCCTGTCTCTGTCCTTAAGTCCCTGTCTTTGTCCTTAAGTCCCTGTCTCTGTCGTTCAGTCCCTGTCTCTGTCGTTCAGTCCCTGTCTCTGTCCTTAAGTCCCTGTCCTTGTCCTTAAGTCCCTGTCTCTGTCCTTAAGTCCCTGTCTCTGTCGTTCAGTCCCTGTCTCTGTCGTTCAGTTCCTGTCTCTGTCCTTCAGTTCCTGTCTCTGTCGTTCAGTTCCTGTCTCTGTCGTTCAGTCCCTGTCTCTGTCCTTAAGTCCCTGTCTCTGTCCTTAAGTCCCTGTCTCTGTCGTTCAGTTCCTGTCTCTGTCCTTCAGTTCCTGTCTCTGTCGTTCAGTTCCTGTCTCTGTCGTTCAGTTCCTGTCTCTGTCGTTCAGTCCCTGTCTCTGTCGTTCAGTCCCTGTCTCTGTCCTTAAGTCCCTGTCTCTGTCGTTCAGTCCCTGTCTCTGTCGTTCAGTTCCTGTCTCTGTCGTTCAGTTCCTGTCTCTGTCGTTCAGTCCCTGTCTCTGTCCTTAAGTCTCTGTCTCTGTCCTTAAGTCCCTGTCTCTGTCGTTCAGTTCCTGTCTCTGTCGTTCAGTTCCTGTCTCTGTCGTTCAGTTCCTGTCTCTGTCCTTCAGTCCCTGTCTCTGTCCTTAAGTCCCTGTCTCTGTCGTTCAGTCCCTGTCTCTGTCGTTCAGTCCCTGTCTCTTTCCTTCAGTTCCTGTCTCTGTCGTTCAGTTCCTGTCTCTGTCCTTAAGTCCCTGTCTCTGTCGTTCAGTCCCTGTCTCTGCCGTTCAGTCCCTGTCTCTGTCGTTCAGTCCCTACCTCTGTCGTTCTGTCCCTGTCTCTGTCCTTCAGTCCCTGTCTCTGTTGTTCAGTCCCTGTCTCTGTCGTTCAGACGTTCAGTGTTTCTTTGTCAAACGGTTTTGGCATATTTCAGTCTTCTGTGATGGACAGTACTAGTCAAAAGTTTGGACACACCTACTCATCCAGGGTTTTTCTTTATTTTTACTATTTTCTATAATGTAGAATAGTAGTGACGACATCAAAGCTATGAACTGTAGCTCAGTTGGTAGAGCATGGTGTTTGCAACACCAGGGTTGTGGGTTTGATTCCCACGGGGGGCCAGCACAGAAAAAAATGTATGATATGTATGAAATTGTATGAAATGTATGCATTCACTACTGTAAGTCGCTCTGGATAAGAGCGTCTGCTAAATGACTAAAATGTAAATGTAAATGACATATATGGAATCATGTAGAAACCTAAATGTATTTTATATTTGAGATTCTTCATAACAGCCACACTTTGGCTTGATGACAGCTTTGCATACTCCATCCGACACACACACAGAGACACACACACACACCCACACCCACACACAGGGCTAGGTAGGTTACTTTCTAAATGTAATCTGTTACAGTTACTACATTACCTGTCCAAAATTGTAGTCGGTAACGTAATTTTTTTGATTTCCCAAACTCAGTAAAAATAATCTGATTACTTTCAGTTACTTTTAAGTTACTGTCCCCTTAAGAGGCATTAGAAGAAGACAAAAAATGCATTTTACCAATTGAATGACATCTACTGCAGGGTAAATCAATGTTAGAGTTGTCATAGATGGATGTTGCATTTTACTTCATGGGGTTAGGTAGCGTTCTTCTAACCCATAACATTAAAACCAGTCTGTCAGATTTCCAGTCATTCCAATAAATATAAAACCCCATTGATCTTCAAGAATAGGACTTGGAAATATGGAAATATAGATTAGCCAAATTGTTTTACCTGAGCATAACCAATAAAATGAAGGACTTATTAGCCAACTCAGTTGTTTATGATCTTGTTGTTATGGAGGACTGATTGGGCTCATTGCTACCGTTGCTTGCTATAGGCTTATTGTTTACGTTTTTGTTGGTGACACTTTGACATCTCGATAATTTGCAGCTGTTTAAGTCTACCAAAGAGCGCAGGTTTGAGCATGTGTCCATTAGACCTATGGAGAAAGAAAATGTAATCAGCATGAATTAGGTTGTGCAATAAAAGCCCCAACTCGTGGTCTTCTTAAATGAAACTCGTAGTTGACAGTATGGAGCATAATAACACAGAGGAGTATAGAAGGAGGAAACTCATCAAACTTCCACAGACTGGGATCCACATGATGCAGCTGTTGCAAGAGCGCTGGCTATCCACTGGTCCACAAAAACAACGTTTGACAGGCAGCTTACAATTACTCAATTCAACAATTTTTTTGTATAAAATACACATATTTATTTATTTCACCTTTATTTAACCAGGTAGGCTAGTTAATTAAGAACAAGTTCTCATTTACAACTGCGACCTTGCCAAGATAAATCAAAGCAGTTCGACACATACAACAACACAGAGTTACGCATGGAATAAACAAACATAAGGTCAATAATACAGTAGAAAAAGTCTATATACAGTGTGTGCAAATAAGGTAGGATAAGGGAAGTATCGCAATAAATAGGCCATGGTGGCGATGATATATACGTTTGTGAACAGCCATCCACCACAACCACAATCCATAAGGCACAAATAGCTACATGAGAGAGCAGCAGTGTGATTCACATCAATGTGTAATGTAGATATCAATAATAAATGATATCCAATGAAGGTGCCACCAACCACCTGTAGTGTGTATATTATTGTGTCTTGATTGACTGGCAACACCAAGCTTCTCTTTTCTTTCAGAAAGACGTTAAATCTCAAGATAAACAGCTGATAACCAACCTCTCTTTCTCTCTTCCTCCCTCCTCTCCTCCCATCCCTCCTCTCCTCCCCTCCCTCCTCTACTCCCCTCCCTCCTCGCTTTCCCTCCCCTCCCACCTCTCCTCTCCTCCCTCCTCTCCTCCCCTCCCGCCTCTCCTACCCTCCCTCCTCTCCTCCCCTCCCGCCTCTCCTCCCCTCCCTCCTCGCTTTCCCTCCCCTCCACCCTCTCCTCCCCTCCCTCCTCTACTCCCCTCCCTCCTCGCTTTCCCTCCCCTCCACCCTCTCCTCCCCTCCCTCCTCTCCTCCCCTCCCGCCTCTCCTCCCCTCCCTCCTCTCCTCCCCTCCCTTCTCTCCTCCCCTCTCTCTCCCCATGTAGGTGAAACTTGGCAGTGAGGCACCCAACTCCAAAGTGGTGAAGGTTCCTGGTAGTGGTGGTAACCATGGCTTCCGGCGGCGGAGCAGTGTGACCACCACCACGACCCGTCATCCTGGAGACGAGTGCCGCCTGCTGGACTTCGAGTCATCGGAGCGCCCTCTTGTGGTGAACTTCGGTTCAGCCACCTGACCCCCGTTCATCAGCCACCTGCCCGCCTTCCGGCGGCTGGTGGAGGAGTTCTCTAACGTGGCCGACTTCCTGCTGGTCTACATTGACGAGGCGCACCCCTCAGACGGCTGGGTGGCGCCCACCATGGGCCCATGCTCCTTCGAGGTCAGGAAGCACCGGTCGCTGGAGGAGAGGGTGGTGGCGGCCATGAAACTGACTGAGGCCTTCAGCCTGCCGCCTCAGTGCCAGCTGGTGGCTGACTGCATGGACAACAATGCTAACGTAGCCTACGGCGTGTCCTACGAGAGGGTGTGCATCGTGCAGAGGAGGAAGATCGCCTACCTGGGTGGGAAGGGACCCTTCTTCTACAACCTGAAGGATGTGAGGCAGTATCTGGAACAGAGATATGGCAAGAGATAGGGGGCAGACAGACAGAGAGGACGAGTTCTGTGACAACTGAACGGCTGATAAGAGAAAGAGAGAATATTTATTTTCGTATAAAAGGAGAATTAAAGGAAGGCGAGGTGCTTTCAGAACTGATCTGTTCTGACCACAAATGACAGGCAATGCTTGGAACAGAACATGTGACATGTTCTAAAATTCCCAAGTTCCACATCTGTGGAACTTCCTTTCTGGAAGGAGACCAACATTCCATAAAACTTTTCACTGGAACACAATAGAACAGAACCGATAGACTAAAACATGGACTGATGCTCTGCTAACTATGACAGTGAGTTGACTGAAAGAAGAAACTGAATAGGTTGACCCGTGACACGCTTTATCAATAACTTCATCCCCATTTGCTAATAATCTAAACGTTTTCAACTTACAGTACACATTCTCTTCTAACCTGGCTCCTTTCAAAACGAAAACCAAATTACTGCACAGAGAAGAAAGCACAAGTGCCCAACTATATATATATATATATATATATATATATATATATATATATATATATATATATATATATATGTGTGTGTATATATATATATATATATATATATATATATATATATATATATATATATATATATATATATATATAAACAATTCTATTAATTTATTTCTATGGAGTTTTGAATGTTATGTTGTTTGTTTTTACACCACGATAATATTTTGTATGTTGATGCACTTGTAACGCTTTTTATTTAAGAAAACAATCCATCATATAAGGGGTGTTACACCACTGTTTTCAACCTTCTAGAGTAGACTGTTTTAACCATCTAGAGACGACTGTTTCAACCTTCTAGAGCAGACTGTTTAAACCATCTAGAGTAGACTGTTTAAACCATCTAGAGTAGACTGTTTTCAACCTTCTAGAGCAGACTGTTTCAACCTTCTAGAGTAGACTGTTTTAACCATCTAGAGACGACTGTTTTAACCATCTAGAGTAGACTGTTTTCAACCATCTAGAGTAGACTGTTTTCAACCTTCTAGAGTAGACTGTTTTCAACCATCCAGAGGAGACTGTTTTCAACCATCTACAGTAGACTGTTTTAACCATCTAGAGACGACTGTTTTAACCATCTAGAGTAGACTGTTTTCAACCATCTACAGTAGACTGTCTTCAACCATCTAGAGTAGACTGTTTTAACCATCTAGAGTAGACTGTTTTCAACCATCTCGACTCAGACACCTCCTAGTACATCGTTCATGTTATACCACCACCTAGAGAATAGACGTTAGCTCTGTGTCCATCTCCTCCATATGGGCATTTTAACCCAAAAGACAATGAGAGAGAGAGGAAAGTAAACCCAAGAGAAAAGCACAGAATGAAGAAACAGAGGCAGTATGTGTACTGTAGTCAGCACCAAGGCTACGTCGCTAGCTAGCTAGCTGTAATCCCAGGGGCTGTTTGCTGTTGGTGATGGTTCGTGTTAGCGATGAGGCAGGGGTGTACAGAGATGTAATGGGTTGAGGGAGATAGCCATGTCTCCAAAAACCTAAGGTGAGTGTTCTGAAAGCTTTATGGCTAACGTGGTACTTCATTTCTCTCGACAACCCAGACTCAAGCCACATGTAGAACATCAAACATTGATTTTGCAATTGGTGCTCTCATGGTTCAGTTGTCAAGATAGACAAAGTGCCACGTTAGCCATGAAGGTTCTGGGAAACTCTGAGTTCTGAGGTGTGTGGCAGGAAGTGAGAAAGGCTAAGGACAGCAGGTGAGGCAGGCTTTGAACAGGTGGTGTCTAGATGCCTTAAGACGGTGTTTCAAAAGGGGTGTGTATCAGTTTTATGGTGTGACGTGACTGAAAAGGTTTTTAGTCGATCAGACAGACAGTTGGTTTGGGTCGAGACGGGGCTGGTGTGAGAATGAAAACCACTGACTAAAGGGTTACTGACTCAGTCTTTGGTCGGATGACAGAACTCACCTCCTTGACGTAGACTCAAACCAACATGTCTGAACATCATCAAACCAACCAACATTCGCACACAACCTCTCTCTCTAGGAGAGATCCACCTCTCTCTAGGAGAGGTCCATCTCTCTCTCTAAGAGAGGTCCACCTCTCTCTCTAGGAGAGGTCCACCTCTCTCTCTAGGAGAGGTCCATCTCTATCTCTAGGAGAGGTCCATCTCTCTCTCTAGGAGAGGTCCACCTCTCTCTCTAGGAGAGGTCCACCTCTCTCTAGGAGAGGTCCACCTCTCTCTCTAGGACAGGTCCACCTCTCTCTCTAGGATAGGTTCACCTCTCTCTCTAGGAGAGGTCCATCTCTCTCTCTAAGAGAGGTCCATCTCTCTCTCTAAGAGAGGTCCATCTCTCTCTCTAGGAGAGGTCCACCTCTCTCTCTAGGAGAGGTCCACCTCTCTCTCTAGGAGAGGTTCACCTCTCTCTCTAGGAGAGGTCCATCTCTCTCTCTAAGAGAGGTCCATCTCTCTCTCTAGGAGAGGTCCATCTCTCTCTCTAGGAGAGGTCCACCTCTCTCTCTAGGAGAGATCCACCTCTCTCTCTAGGAGAGATCCATCTCTCTCTCTAGGAGAGGTCCATCTCTCTCTCTAGGAAAAGTCCATCAACTAATATTTGTTTTCTTTAACCATATGTGTAGAGCTGTGTTTAAAAAAATCCAGAGGAGAGGAGTGACGGAAAGGAAAATAAAGATGAATTTACTACTCTGTGATTTGTGATTTCTGTCTGTGTGTCTGTGTCCTGATAGGGCCAGATTACCACGAGGGAGAGAGAGAGAGTAGAGAGGGAACAAAAGAAAGAGAGAGAACGAAAAAGACAGAGAGAGAGAGAGAGAGAGAGAGACTAAAAGAACTGTTCAAGGAGTTTAAACAGAAGCCTTCTTTCTGTACATGTGCGAGTGCTTGTGCGTTCCTATGCACAGCTCTCCTTGAAAAAAAAAAAAAAACGATACACATACAATAGGTGAAATGACTCCTAAAATACGACAGCTTTAGACACACTCTCTATGATATACTATAACATATGTCTAACCAGGGCTGTAAGGTTCAAATTAAGCCATGACTCCTGGCTGAACTTTTGCTCCAGTGAACCTGCCAACTACTGCATAGAATAGTACAGACGCCAGGGGGGAAGGGAAAGAGGGAGGAAGGAGGGAGGGGTGCGGCGGAGGAGGAGCATGGGGAGGTTATGGAATAGGGAAAGGCAGAGATGTAGAGGAGGCTAGGAGGAGAGGTAAAGTGGGAGGAAGGGAGGAGGAAATAGGAGGAGAAGATGAGGGAGAATGGCGGGATTGTAGGATGAAAAGTAGAGAAAGAAACAGAGGGAGGATGTTTTCAGCTGGTCCATTGCTTTGGTGTGAAATAGGACCTGATGATGTGGTAGTCTGGAAAAGGGCCCTCAGAGCGGTACACGGTGAATGTAGAGCAATTTAACATTATTTACTAACTGTCTCCGCCTCGGAAAGTCCCAGCACTGCCAGGGTGTGTGTGTGTGTGTGTGTGTGTGTGTGTGTGTGTGTGTGTGTGTGTGTGTGTGTGTGTGTGTGTGTGTGTGTGTGTGTGTGTGTGTGTGTGTGTGTGTGTGTGTGTGTGTGCGTGTGTGTGCGTGCGTGTGTGCGTGCGTGTGTGTGTGTGTGTGTGTGTGTGTACTGATTTCGGGGAATAGAGGGTGAGGATGTTTGAAACGAAAAGGGGGCAATTAGTTCTGTAGGTTTATACAAGAGACCCAAACAGACCAATGAGAGAGAGAGAGAGAGAGAGAGGGGAGAGATTGAGAGAGCAAGAGAGAGATTGAGAGAGGGGGGAGTGAGAGAGATTGAGAAAGAGAGGGAGAGAGATGGATTGAAAAGAGGGAGCGAGAGAGAGAGAGATTAAGAGGGGGTGGAGGAAGCTCTCAGTCTGCTCTCTAAGAAATGGGATCTAGTTGTAAATAGGATCTGGACAGAGTCATAAGCAGCAACTCATTAAAACAAAAAGTCTTGTCTCAAAATCGATCTTTCTAGCCTTTAAATTGTTTTAAATCCTCCAGATTTGAGAAGAAAGACAAGTTGAACAGTCAGTTAGCCTTAATTCAGCATCCAGCCTCGCTGACCCAATGCTATTTTCCAGATTCTTAACCTCTTTTTTTCTCTGGGTGACTAAGTCCTACATTGATTTAGTCACCTTTGTTTTGACAATCCTACAACTGTAAAAACTCCAATAAATTTGGAATGGATTATGATAGAGGCATGAGGTTAGGAGCATTTGTCTTCTTAGAGGATTATCTACACAATTAATTATTTTACCCATTGGTCAAAATATGCGTTTTTGATCGGACACCATAAGTATTAATATATTCCTGCTACCAGTCACTTTTCAGCCCTGTTTACATGTATATATTACCACTAGTATATTACCATCAGTTTTTATATATTCCTATTCTGTATATCCACCTATCATGCCTACACTGACACTCTTACACACTTACACTTACACTTAGACACACACACTCACACTCACACCCACACACTTAGAATTAGACACACACACACACCACCACCCACACACATCCACCACTTATGCTGCTGCCATACTGTTTACATTATTATTATTATTTATCCTGCTACCAGTCACTTTCTTCTAATCAATTACGCCAGCATCCCTGCACATTGTAAATTAGGCACTGACCCTGTATATACGGTAATGTTGCTTCTCCTCTCTTATTTCTTACAGTGCCTTCAGAAATAATTCATACCTCTTAACTTATTCCACATTTTGTTGTGTTACAGCTTGAATTAAAATGGATTACAGTTTTTCCCAGTTTTTAACACGTTTCCCCTGAAACTACATCTCAGGTACTCAAAACTTTGAACACAAAAAACAAAACAGTTAGCCAATTTCTCCAAACCCCACAGACATCTTTCAAAATGAAACACAGCAATCAAAATCATGCTCTCCCTGCTGAAAATGAAACTCTGCTTACAAGTAAGACACACATCAAATGAATCTAACTTAGTGACAACCCAGATCACAGTAATGTGACGTATTCAAAACACTTGTCACACCTGATCCTGCTCTTCCCCCCTGGCGCTCGTGGTCGTGATGGCGAGCTATCTACTCAGAATATTGCAAAATGTGCTTTCACCGAAAAGCTATTTTAAAATCGGACACCTCGATTGCATAAAGGAGTTCTGTATCTATAATTCTTAAAATAATTGTTATGTTTTTTGTGAACGTTTATCGTGAGTAATTTAGTAAATTCACCGGAAGTGTTCGGTGGGAATGCTAGTTCTGAACGTCACATGCTAATGTAAAAAGCTGGTTTTTGATATAAATATGAACTTGATTGAACAAAACATGCATGTATTGTATAACATAATGTCCTAGGCGTGTCATCTGATGAAGATCATCAAAGGTTAGTGCCTGCCATATGAGTTATGTTATACTCACAGACACCATTCAAACAGTTTTAGAAACTTTAGGGTGTTTTTATATGCATATTCTAGTTACTGGGTAGGAGTAGTAACCAGATTAAATAGGGTACGTTTTTTATCCAGCCGTGTAAATACTGCCCCCTAGCCCTAACAGGTTAAAGTGACTAGTGATCCATTTATAAAAGTGCCCAGTGATTGGGTCTCAATACAGTATATACATGTGATATAAGTAATGTAAGATATGTAGACATTATTAAAGTGCCATTAATTAGAGTGGCATTGTTAAAAGTGATCCATTTATTAACTTTCATACATTCACAAGTGCAACACACCAAATTAAAGCTTAACTTCTCGTTAACTTCTTTGGGCTAGGGGGCAGTATTTTGACGTCCGTATGAAAAACGTGCCCAAAGTAAACTGCCTGCTACTCAGGCCCAAATTATGTCTGTGAGTATAACAGAACTTCTTTGGCAGGCGAAACTCCGAGGACAAACCATCCAGGATTTTTTTTTTGAGGTGACAGTGTTTTCAATGGGTTTCTATGTATTGGCAATGTGGCAATGTGGCACTGTATTATCCTCAAAGCGGGCAAAAAAGGTGTCTAATTTGTCTGGAAGTGTGACGTCGGTATCCGTGACGTGGCTGTTTTTGTTTTTGTAGTCCCTGATATCCTGTAGACCCTGCCACTTATGTCTAGTGTCTTAGCCATTGAATTACGACTCCACCTTGTCCCTGTACCTGCATTTCGCTTGTTTGATTGCCTTGTGGAGGGAATAACTACACCCTTTATATTCAGCCATATGTTCAGACCTCTTTCCATGGTTAAATGTGGTGGATTGCGCTTTCAGTTTTTAGCGAATGCCTCCATTCATCCACGGTTTCTGGTTAGGGTAGGTTTTAATAGTCACAGTGGTTATGAAATCTCCAATGCACGTATTTATAAACGCACTCACCGAGTCAGCGCACAGATCAATGTCATTCTGTGAGGCTGACTGGAACATATTTCAGTCCGCGTGATCAAAACAATCTTGGAGCGTGGCTTCCGATTGGTCAGACCAGCGTTGAATGGTTCTCGTCACTGGTACATCCTGTTTGAGTTTCTGCCAATAAGCTGTGATGAGCAAGATGGCGTTGTGGTTGGATTTGACGAAGGGAGGGCAGGGGAGGACTTTGTATGCATAGCAGAAGTTAGAGTAGCAGTGGTCGAGAGTATTAGCCCTACTTGTCGTACAATCAATATGGTGATAAAATGTAGGTAACATTGATCTCAAATTTGCTTTGTTAAAATCCCCAGCTACAATAAATGCAGCCTCCGGGTATATAGTTTCCAGTTTATATAGAGTTTACAAGTTCCTTGAGGGCCGTCTTGGTGTTCTTCAGGGGGATGTACACAGCTGTGACTATAACTGACAAGAATTCTCTTGGTAGGTGGAATGGCCAGCATTTGATTGTAAGGAATTCTAGGTTCGGTGAGTAGAAGGACTTGAGTTCATGTGTGTTGTTATGATTGCAGCATGAGTTGTTAATCATAAAGCATACACCCCCGCCCTTCCTCTTCCCAGAGAGGTGTTTATCTCTGTCGGCGTGATGCATGGACAACATATCCCGAGAGAGAGCCATGTTTCTGTGAGAAAGAGAATGTACCAGTCTCTGATGTCTCTCTGGAAGGCAACCCTTGCTTGAATTTCGTCTACCTTGTTGTAAAGAGACTGGACATTGGCGAGTTGTATACTCGGGAGTGGTGAGCGATGTGCCCGTTTACGAATCCTGACCAGAAGACCGCTCCGTCTGTCCCTTCTGCGTCGCCGTTGCTGGGATTAGATCCATTGTCCTGGGTGGTGGTCCGAAGAGAGGATCTGCTTCGGGAAAGTCGTATTCCTGGTTGTAGTGTTGGTAAATTGATGTTGCTCTTATATCCAATAGTTCTTCCCGGCTATGTGTAATAAGACCTAAGATTTCCTGGGGTAACAATATAAGAAATAATACAAAAAAAAATCAAAATACTGCATGGTTTCCTAAGAACCCGAAGCGAGGTGACCGTCTCTGTCGGTGCCATCTATATCATCTAAGGTATATCACGTCCAGAGCGACTTACAGGAGCAATTAGGGTTTGGTGCCTTGCTCAAGGGCACATCAATAGACTTTTCACCTAGTCATCTCGTAGATTCAAACCAACAAAATGTCAGTTACTGGTCCAATGCTCTTAACGTTGTTTATTATCTATGCATAGTCACTTTACAAATTAACTTGACTAACCTGTACACCCGCACATTGACTCGGTACCGGTACCCCCTGTATATAGCCTCGTTATTGTTATGCACTGTACATTTACTTTTTGATTGATACATTTTTCTTTCACTTTATTTAGTAAATATTTTATTAACTCTATCTCTTGAGCTGCATTGTTGGTTAAGGGCTTGTAAGTAAGCATTTCACTGTAAGGTCTACACCTGTTGTAGTCGGCGCTTGTGAAAAATAAAGTTTGATTTGAACCACGAGGCTGCCTGCCGCCCCTATAGAGGTAATCTTATTGGGACATTGGAAAGAGTGTCCATCTTTGGCAGGAGAGAGGGGCTATGGTCCCACTATAGCACCTTGTGCTTGTCCCTTGTTTCATCCCACATCAATAGATTGGGATTTGGTTTTGTAACTGGTAGCACAACGAGGTAGTGTGTGTTGTGTTGTTGGCTGGTTAAAGAGGGTGCATAGTGGACACAGTGGTCTGCCAGAGATTTCCAGGACAGAGAGAGAGGAAACAGGAGCAGAACTCTGCAGGGTGCCATTATCTCATCCTGGCCTTATTCTCTCTCTCTCTCTCACGCACGTGCGCACACGCACACCCACACACACACACACACACACACACACACACACACACACACACACACACACACACACACACACACACACACACACACACACACACACACACACACACACACACACCAAGCCAATCATTCACTTTCCTCATGGCCCACTTTGAGACCTGTAGTGAACTCATGCAACCCCCATGGCACTATAAGGTTTAACCTTTCCCACTCCTTATGCTTTTACCACGTCAAGTCTTTGTTGAATAGTGTTACGTGGTATTCCCCCCCCCACACACTTCCACCTTGCTAACATTCAGGGACAGTTATCTAGCTACATCTTAGAAGAGTGAATGGCAGATTTAGGGTTAGAGCTCTGAATACTTGACATAGCTCTGAATATTTATTACGCTAGAGCAGGTATTCCCAAACTGGGAAACAGTGTAGTTCATCATTACTATACTGTACAGTGTAGTATTCATCATTATATTGTACAGTGTAATATTCATCAATATACTGTACAGTGTAATATTCATCAATATACTGTACAGTGTAATATTCATCAATATAATGTACAGTGTAGTATTCATCATTATACTGTACAGTGTAGTACTTCATCATTATACTGTACAGTGTAGTATTCATCAATATACTGTACAGTGTAATATTAACCATTATACTGTACAGTGTAGTACTTCATCATTATATTGTACAGTGTAGTAGTAACCATTATACTGTACAGTGTAATATTAACCATTATACTGTACAGTGTAGTACTTCATAATTATACTGTACAGTGTAGTACTTCATAATTATACTGTACAGTGTAGTACTTCATAATTATACTGTACAGTGTAGTACTTCATAATGATACTGTACAATGTAGTACTCATCATTATACTCTACAGTTTAGTTCTAATCTGAGCGACTGCCAGCTCATTATCTTTCACTCTTTACTTAGTCAAGTAATTGAATAACTTCTGCTGTCTTTATCAAAGCTTTTCTTTCAAACGCCCGCCATGATATTTTCCTGGCGACATCTCCTCACTGTGGGTGTTAACTCGGTTGTTAACGCGGTCGTTAACACAGTCCAATTTCTCACCCCTGCCCCCACCATCTTACCCTCTCTAATAGTATGCATTGATTTTCATTGATTTCATTAATTATCATTGATTTTCATTTTTATATTATATATTTATATTTTAGAACGGGGCGTTTGGGAAAAAAAAAAATTCTAGCCTGAGTAGCCTCGTTTCACTGCCAAAAATATAATTAAACCATCTAGTGTTTAATTGTCAATGTAAAATACAGGTAGCTTAGTCAAATAATTAACATCCAATCACATTAACCGTTACTCTCTCGTGGGAATTCCACTAATGGTCCATATGTAGCCAAATGTAGCTACTGCTCATGTTGGTATCTGGACTGATGCCGCAAAAGCCATGACAGGTTGACATAGTGGAGTGGTAACGATCGTGCAAAGAGTTGCTCCCGACACCACTTGGGTACACTGCAGCATCCACCGAGAGGCTCTTGCTGCCAAGGGAATGCCTGACAGCTTGAAAGAAGTTTTGGACACTACAGTGAAAAAATTGAGGCTATGATTGATTAAGAAGTTGGAGCTCTTCTCTGTCTGCAAGGACAACACACAGGTCTTTCCATCATTGTATGATTTATTGTGTGCTTACGGACAATGTCAAATGTGGTATAGCGAAGCACCTGAGTGAGTTGGGTGTGCAATTACGCAGGTACTTTCCCTAAAAGGATGACAATAATGCCCTGCCTCCAGTCCACATACCGCTATCTGAACAAGAGATAGTAGTAACCTGTTTAAATTGGGTACGTTTTTCATCCGGCCGTGAAAATACTGCCCCCTAGCCCTAAGAGGTTTAAAGAGCACGGGGGCACCGGTTAGTCGAGATGATTGAGGTAATATGTACATGTAGGTAGAGATAAAGTGACTATGCATAGATAATAAACAGAGAATAGCAGCAGTGTGAAGGCGGGGGGGCAATGCAAATAGTTTGGGTAGCCATTTGATTAGCTGTTCAGGAGTCTTATGGCTTGTGTGTAGAAGCTGTTGAGAAGCCTTTTGGACCTAGACTTGGCGCTCCGGTACCGCTTACCGTGCGGTAGCAGAGAGAACAGTCTATGACAAGGGTGGCTGGAGTGACAATTTTTAGGGCAGGCTGGGCAACTCCAGTCAAGCCCCCGGTGACTGGAATTGCCCAGGCCTGCAAGCCTTCCTCTGACACCGCCTGGTATAGAGGACCTGGATGTCAGGAAGCTTGACCCCAGTGATGTACTTGGCCATATACATTACCCTCTGTAGTGCCTTGCTGTCTGAGGCCGAGCAGTTGCCATACCAGACAGTGATGCAACCAATCAGGATGCTCTCGATGAGCCAGCTGTAGACATTTTTCAGGATCTGAGGAACAATACCAAATCTTTTCAGTCCCCTGAGGGGAATAGGTTTTGTCGTGCCCTCTTCACGACTGTCTTGGTGTGCTGTGACCATGGTAGTTTGTTGGTGATGTGGACACCAAGGAACTTGAAGCTCTCAACCTGCTCAACTACAGCCCTGTCGATGAGATTGGGGGCGTGCTCGGTCCTCCTTTTCCAGTAGTCCACAATCATCTCCTTTGTCTTGATTTATATTTATGTCATTTAGCAAACGCTCTTATCCAGAGCGACTTACAAATTGGTGCATTCACCTTAAGATATCCAGTGGAAAAACCACTTTACAATAGTGCATCTGAATCTTTTTGGGGGGGGGGGGTAGAAGGATTACTTTATCCTATCCCAGGTATTCCTTAAAGAGGTGGGGTTTCAGGTGTCTCTGGAAGGTGGTGATTGACTCCGCTGTCCTGGCATCGTGAGGGAGCTTGTTCCACCATTGGGGTGCCCGAGCAGCGAACAGTTTTGACTGGGCTGAGCGGGAGCTGTGCTTCCTCAGAGGTAGGGAGGCGAGCAGGCCAGAGGTGGATGAACGCAGTGCCCTTGTTTGGGTGTAGGGCCTGATCAGAGCCTGAAGGTACGGAGGTGCCGTTCCCCTCACAGCTCCGTAGGCAAGCACCATGGACTTGTAGCAGATGCGAGCTTCAACTGGAAGCCAGTGGAGAGAGCGGAGAAGCAGGGTGACGTGAGAGAACTTGGGAAGGTTGAACACCAGACGGGCTGCGGCGTTCTGGATGAGTTGTAGGGGTTTAATGGCACAGGCAGGGAGCCCAGCCAACAGCAAGTTGCAGTAATCCAGACGGGAGATGACAAGTGCCTGGACTAGGACCTGCACCGCTTTCTGTGTGAGGCAGGGTCGTACTCTGCGAATGTTGTAGAGCATGAACCTACAGGATTGGGTCACCGCCTTGATGTTAGTGGAGAACGACAGGGTGTTGTCCAGGGTCACGCCAAGGTTCTTAGCACTCTGGGAGGAGGACACAAGGGAGTTGTCAACCGTGATGGCGAGATCATGGAACGGGCAGTCCTTCCCTGGGAGGAGGAGCAGCTCCGTCTTGCCGAGGTTCAGCTTGAGGTGGTGAGCCGTCATCCACACTGATATGTCTGCCAGACATGCAGAGATGCGATTCGCCACCTGGTTATCAGAAGGGGGAAAGGAGAAGATTAATTGTGTGTCGTCTGCGTAGCAATGATAGGAGAGACCATGTGAGGATATGACCGAGCCAAGTGACTTGGTGTATAGTGAGAATAGGAGAGGGCCTAGAACAGAGCCCTGGGGGACACCAGTGGTGAGAGCACGTGGTGCGGAGACAGATTCTCGCCACGCCACCTGGTAGGAGCGACCTGTCAGGTAGGACGCAATCCAAGCGTGGGCCGCGCCCGAGATGCCCAGCTCGGAGAGGGTGGAGAGGAGGATCTGATGGTTCACGGTATCAAAGGCAGCAGATAGGTCTAGAAGGATGAGAGCAGAGGAGAGAGAGTTAGCTTTAGCAGTGCGGAGAGCCTCCGTGACACAGAGAAGAGCAGTCTCAGTTGAATGCCCAGTCTTGAAACCTGACTGATTAGGATCAAGTAGGTCATTTTGAGAGAGATAGCAGGAGAGCTGGCCAAGGACGGCACGTTCAAGAGTTTTGGAGAGAAAAGAAAGAAGGGATACTGGTCTGTAGTTGTTGATATCGGAGGGATCGAGTGTAGGTTTTTTCAGAAGGGGTGCAACTCTCGCTCTCTTGAAGACGGAAGGGACGTAGCCAGCGGTCAAGGATGAGTTGATGAGCGAGGTGAGGTAGGGGAGAAGGTCTCCGGAAATGGTCTGGAGAAGAGAGGAGGGGATAGGGTCAAGTGGGCAGGTTGTTGGGTGGCCGGCCGTCACGAGACGCGAGATTTCATCTGGAGAGAGAGGTGGAGAAAGAGGTCAAAGCACAGGGTAGCGCAGTGTGAGCAGGACCAGCGGTGTCGTTTGGCTTAGCAAACGAGGATCGGATGTCATCAGCCTTCTTTTCAAAATGGTTGACGAAGTCATCCGCAGAGAGAGAGGAGGGGGGGGGAGGGGGAGGAGGAGGAGGATTCAGGAGGGAGGAGAAGGTAGCAAAGAGCTTCCTAGGGTTAGAGGCAGATGCTTGGAATTTAGAGTGGTAGAAAGTGGCTTTAGCAGCAGAGACAGAAGAGGAAAATGTAGAGAGGAGGGCGTGAAAGGATGCCAGGTCCGCAGGGAGGCGAGTTTTCCTCCATTTCCGCTCGGCTGCCCGGAGCCCTGTTGATCACGTTGAGGGAGAGGTTGTTGTCCTGGTACCATACGGCCAGGTCTCTGACCTCCCTATAGGCCGTCTCATTGTTGTCGGTAATCAGGCCTACCACTGTTGTGTCATCAGCAAACTTAATGATGGTGTTGGAGTCATACCTGGCCATGCTGTCATGAGTGAACAAGGAGTACAGGAGGGGACTGAGCATGCACCCATGAGGGGCCCCCATATTAAGGATTAGCGTGGCGGATGTGTTGTTAACTACCCTTAGGGCATTTATGTGAAATAACGATTGAGGTAGCTACAGTAAAAAGTTTGGGGTCACTTAGAAATGTCCTTGTCTTCCATGAGTTCCAATAAGTTGCAAAACAAATAGGAAAAATAGTCAAGATGTTGATAACGTTATAAATAATGATTTTTAATTGAAAGACTAATTGTGTATTATCCAAGATGCCGTAACAGTCAGACGTCTTTGTCTTTGTCTTGTCTCATCTCATGTATATATCTTTTTATATCTTTTTCTTTGCATTCTTTTTAATATTTTTCCTAAACCTCAACTTCAAAATAGTCTCCTGCAACCCGCCTCACCCAATGTGGTGTGGATGTGATTTTTTCTAAAGTATTTCTATTTACATCCGAACTTGAATATCTCAACTGAAGCTAGCTATCTATCTAGCTACCAGCTATCAGTCAGCTAACCTTTAGCTCGCAAAGCTCTCGCAGTTCGTACAACGCGTTTCATACCAGAGCATACCGGACCTATTTTTCTCTCCATATCCCCGGATTCCTACAGCAAACTCCAAACCCTTTCATCTGGATCATGGCAGCTAGCTAACTGCAACCTGGGTTGACTACTCCTGGCTAATCGTTTCCGTCCCGGAGCAAGCACCAACTAGCCTGGGGCTAGCCCATGCTAGACCCATCTCCCGGCTAGGGCTCCTGGTCTACTCCTGAAGCCCACTCCTTGGCTACAATATCCAAACCCCTTCTACTGCCGGTACGGGGCACAGAACCCCGCCGATCCTTCACGACTGGAATACCGACATAATCTGCCCAAGGATCCCAACAGGCCCCTCAGGCGCGACATCCCCTGAAGGCCCATTCTGCTAACCGCGGCCTGCTAGCTATCTATAGCATACTGGACTGTTAGCTGATCCACCGGACAGTTTCTTGGACCACTATACCCATTTTGCCAATTGGACTTGGACCCCTCTGCTACTTGGAACCCTACTAATTCCACGACTGGTCTATCGAGGAGCACGACACGAGAAGGCAAAAACAGACTTTTCCCCCATCGCGACGTCCCTCTAAGGCCCTTATGCTAGCTTGCTAGCCCCGGCCTGCTAACTGCTAGCTTGCAAGCTCCGGCCTGCTAACTGTCTGAATCGCCGTGTCCCCAGCCAGCCCAATCCCTCACTGGACCCATATGATCACTTGGCTACGCATGCCTCTCCCTAATATCAATATGCCTTGTCCATTACTCTCCTGGTTAGTGATTACTGTCTTATTTCACTGTAGAGCCTATAGCCCTGCTCAATATGCCTTAACCAACCATGTTGTTCCACCTCCCACATATGCGATGACATCACCTTGTTTAAATGTCTCTAGAGACTATATCTCTCTCTTCATTACTCAATGCCTAGGTTTACCTCCAATGTACTCTCTTCCTACCATACCTTTGTCTGTACATTATGCCTTGAATCTATGCTATCATGCCCAGAAACCTGCTCCCTTTACTCTCTGTTCTGAACGTGCTAGACGGACAGTTCTTATAGCCTTTAGCCATACCCTTATCCTACTTCAGCTCTGTTCCTCTGGTGATGTAGAGGTTAATCCAGGACCTGCAGTGCCTAGCTCCACTCCTACTCCCCAGGTGTTCTCATTTGTTGACTTCTGTAACTGTAAAAGCCTTGGTTTCATGTATGTTAACATTAGAAGCCTACTCCCTAAGTTTGCTTTATTCATTGCTTTAGCACATTCTGCCAACCCGGATGTCTTAGCCATGTCTGAATCCTGGCTTAGGAAACCACCAAAAACCCTGACATTTTCATCCCTAACATTTAACATTTTCCGCCAAGATAGAACTGCCAAAGGGGGCGGTGTTGCAATCTACTGCAGAGATATCCTGCAGAGTTCTGTCTTACTATCCAGGTCTGTACCAAAACAATTCGAGCTTCTACTTCAAAAAATTCACCTTTCCAGAAACAAGTCGCTCACCGTTGCCGCTTGCTATAGACCACCCTCTGCCACCAGCTATGCCCTGGACACCATATGTGAATTGATTGCCCCCCATCTATCTTCTGAGCTCGTGCTGCTAGGTGACCTAAATTGGGACATGCTTAACACCCCGGCCATCCTACAGTCTAAGCTTGATGCCCTCAATCTCACACAAATTGTAACGCCCTGGCCATAGAGAGGGGTTTTTGTTCTTTATTTTGGTTAGGCCAGGGTGTTACATTGGGTGTGCATTCTATGTTCTTTTTCTAGGGTTTTTGTATTTCTTTGTTTTGGGCCATGTGTGGCTCCCAATCAGGCACAGCTGAAGTTCGTTGTTGTTGATTGGGAGTCCTTTTCCTTTGGGTTTTGTGGGTAATTGTTTCTGTTTAGTTTTGTACCTAGCAGAACTGTAGGCTGGCGTTCATTTTTGTGTTTTTGTTTAAAGTGTTTCTATTAATTAAATATTGAATATGAACACTCACTCCGCTGCGTATTGGTCCACCTTTTCCGACGATGACTTCTCTGTTTCATCTGACGACGAAGACAGCCCTTACACAAATTATCATTGAACCTACCAGGTACAACCCTAAATCCGTAAACACGGGCACCCTCATAGATATCATCCTAACCAACTTACCCTCCAAATACCCCTCTGCTGTTTTCAACCAAGATCTCAGCAATCACTGCCTCATTGCCTGCATCCGTAATGGGTCTGCGGTCAAACGACCACCCCTCATCACTGTCAAACGCTCTCTAAAACACTTCTGCGAACAGGACGTTCTAATCGACCTGGCCCTGGTATCCTGGAATGACATTGACCTCATCCCGTCAGTAGAGGATGCCTGGTTATTCTTTAAAAGTGCCTTCCTCACAATCTTAAATAAGCATGCTTCATTCAAAAAAAAATTGAACTAGGAATAGATATAGCCCTTGGTACACTCCAGACCTGTCTGCCCTTGACCAGCACAAAAACATCCTCTGGCCTTCTGAATTAGCATCGAATAGCCCTCGTGATATGCAACTTTTTAGGGAAGTTAGGAACCAATATACACAGGCAGTTAGGAAAGCTAAGGCTAGCTTTTTCAAACAGAAATTTGCATCCTGTAGTACAAACTCTAAAAAGTTCTGGGACACTGTAAAGTCCATGGAGAATAAGAGCACCTCCTCCCAGCTGCCCGCTGCACTGAGGCTAGAAAACACTGTCTCTACCAATAAATCCACAATATTTGAGAAATTCAATAAGCATTTTTCTACGTCTGGACATGCTTTCCACCTGGCTACCCCCTACCCCGGTCAACAGCTATGCGCTTCCAACAGCAACTCGCCCAAACCTCCCCCACTTTTCCTTCACCCAAATCCAGATAGCTGATGTGCTGAAAGCGCTGCAAAATCTGGACCCCTACAAATCAGTCGGGCTAGACAATCTGGACCCTCTCTTTCTAAAATGATCTGCCAAAATTATTGCAACCCTTATTACTAGCCTGTTCAACCTCTCTTTCGTATCGTCTGAGATTCCCATAGATTGGAAAGCTGCCACGGTCACCCCCTCTTCAAAGGGGGAGACACTCTAGACCCAAGCTCTTACAGACCTATATCTATTCTATTCTGCCTTTCTAAGGTCTTTGAAAGCCAAGTTGACAAACAGATTACCGACCATTTCGAATCTCACCGTACCTTCTCTGCTATGCAATCTGGTTTCAGAGCTGGTCATGGGTGCACCTCAGCCACGCTCAAGGTCCTAAACGATATCATAACCGCCATCGATAAGAGACATTACTGTGCAGCCGTATTCATCGACCTGGCTAAGACTCAGTCCATCACAACATTCTCATTGGCAGACTCAACAGCCTTCGTTTCTCAAATGATTGCCTCGCTTGGTTCACCAACTACTTCTCCGATAGAGTTCAGTATGTCAAATCGGAGGGCCTGTTGTCCGGACCTCTGGCAGTCTCTATGGGGGTGCCACAGGGTTCAATTGTCGGGCCGACTCTCTTCTTTGTATACATCAATGATGACGCTCTCGCTGCTGGTGATACTTTGATCCACCTCTACGCAGACGACACCATTCTGTAAACCTCTGGCCATTCTTTGGACTCTGTGTTAACTAACCTCCAGATGAGCTTCAATGCCATACAACTCTCCTTCCGTGGCCTCAAACTGCTCTTAAATGCAAGTAAAACTAAATGCATGCTCTTCAACCGATCGCTGCTCGCACCTGCCCGCCCGTCCAGCATCACTACTCTGGACGGTTCTGACTTAGAATATGTGGACAACTACAAAAACCTAGGTGTCTGGTTAGACTGCAAACTCTCCTTCCAGACTCACATTAAGCATCTCCAATACAAAATTAAATCTAGAATCGGCTTCCTATTTCGCAACAAAGCATCCATCACTCTTGCTGCCAAACATACCCTCATAAAACTGACCATCCTACCGATCCTTGACTTCGACTATGTCATTTACAAAATAGCCTCCAACACTCTTCTCAACAAATTGGATGCAGTCTATCACAATGCCATCCGTTTTGTCACCAAAGCCCCATATACTACCCACCACTGCGACCTGTATGATCTCGTTGGCTGGCCCTCGCTTCATACTCGTCGCCAAACCCACTGGCTGCAGGTCATCTACAAGTCTCTGCTAGGTAAAGCCCCGCCTTATCTCAGCTCACTGGTCACCATAGCAGCACCCACCCGTAGCACACGCTCCAGCAGGTATATCTCACTGGTAAACCCCAAAGCCAATTATTCCTTTGGCCGCCTTTCCTTCCAGTTCTCTGCTGCCAATGACTGGAACGAAGTGCAAAAATCACTGAAGCTGGAGACTCTTACCTCCCTCACTAGCTATAAGCACCAGCTGTCAGAGCAGCTCACAGATCACTGCACCTGTACATAGCTCATCTGTAAATAGCCCATCCAATCTATCTCATCCCCATTCATCTTCTGCACATCCTACCATTCCATTGTTTAATTGCTATATTGTAATTACTTTGCCACCATGGCCTATTTATTGCCTTACCTCTCCTACCTCATTTGCACATACTGTATATAGATTTTTTAACCATATTATTGATTTTATGTTTGTTTATTCCATGTGTAGCTCTGTGTTGTTGTATGTGCCGAACTGCTTTGCTTTATCTTGGCCAGGTCGCAGTTGCAAATCAGAACTTGTTCTCAACTTGCCTACCTGGTTAAATAAAGATTAAATAAAAATAAAATAAACTTTTCTTTCATCAAAGAATCCTCCATTTGCAGCAATTACAGCCTTGCAGACATTTGGCATTCTAGTTGTCAATGTTTGTAGGAAATCTGAAGAGTTTTCACCCCATGCTTCCTGAAGCTCCTCCCACAAGTTGGATTGGCTGGATGGGCACTTCTTACGTACCATACGGTCAAGCTACTCCCACAACAGCTCAAAAGGGTTGAGATCCGGTGACTGTGCTTACCACTACATTACAGACAGAATACCAGCTGACTGCTTCTTCCCTAAATAGTTCTTGCATAGTTTGCTTTGGGTCATTGTCCTGTTGTAGGAGGAAATTGGTTCCAATTAAGCGCCCTCAACAGGGTATGGCATGGCATTCTAAAATGAAGTGATAGCCTTCCTTCTTCAAGATCCCATTTACCCTGAACAAATCTCCCACTTTACCACCACCGAAGCACCCCCAGACCATCACATTGCCTCCACCATGCTTGACAGATGGCGTCAAGCACTCCTCCAGCATCTTTTCATTTTTTCTGCATCTCACAAATGTTCTTCTTTGTGATCGAACACCTCAAACTTAGATTCATCTGACCAAAACGTTTTTTCTATCTTCCTCTGTCCAGTGTCTGTGTTCTTTTGCCCATCTTAATCTTTTCTTTTTATTGGCCAGTCTGAGATATTACTTTTTCTTTGCAACTCTGCCTAGAAGGCCAGCATCCTGGAGTCACCTCTTCACAGTTGACGTTGAGACTGATGTTTTGCGGGTACTATTTAATGAAGCTGCCAGTTGAGGACTTGTGAGGCATCTGTTTCTCAAACTAGACACTCTAATGTACGTGTCCTCTTGCTCAGTTGTGCACTGGGGCCTCCCACTCGTCTTTATATTCTGGTTAGAGACAGTTTGCGCTGTTCTGTGAAGGGAGGAGTACACAATGTTGTACGAGATCTTCAGTTTCTTGGCAATTTCTCGCATGGAATAGCCTTCATTTCTCAGAACAAGAATAGACTGATGAGTGTCAGAAGAGAGATCTTTCTTTCTGGCCATTTGGAGCATGAACCCACAAATGCTGTCACACCTGCTCTCGCTCCGCCTCCCTGGTGCTTGAAGGCGCCAGACTCCCCAGCATTATGCACTCCTGCCACCATCATTATGCATTACGGGTACGGGGGCCACCGCCGATGGAGCCGGGTGTGCCTAAGCCAGCTTGTCAGGATCCACGCCCTATTTATTTATTTTAACCTTTATTTAACTAGACAAGTCAGTTAAGAACAAATTCTTATTTTGGCCTACCAAAAGGCAAAAGGCCTCCTGCTGGACGGGGACCTGGGATTAAAAAATTATTAAAAATACAATATAAATATAGGACTAAACACACATCACAACAAGAGAGACAACACAACACTACATAAAGAGGGACCTAAGACAACAACATAGCAAGGCAGCAACACATGACAACACAGCATGGTAGCAACACAACATGGTAGCAGCACAAAACATGGTACAAACATTATTGGGCATAGTCAACCGCACAAAGGTCAAGAAGGTAGAGACAACAATACATCACACAAAGCAGCCACAACTGTCAGTAGGTGACCATGATTGAGTCTGTCCAGTTTCAGTGTTCGTTGCAGCTCGTTCCAGTCGCTAGCTGCAACAAACTGAAAATAGGAGCGACCCAGGGATGTGTGGGCTTTGGGGACCTTTAACAGAATGTGACTGGCAGAACGGGTGTTGTATGTGGAGGATGAGGGCTGCAGTAGATATCTCAGATAGGGTGGAGTGAGGCCTAAGAGGTTTTTATAAATAAGCATCAACCAGTGGGTCTCGCGACGAGTATACAGAGATGACCCCTTTACAGAGGAGTATAGAGTGCAGTGATGTGTCCTATAAGCAGCATTGGTGGCACATCTGATGGCCGAATGGTAAAGAACATCTAGCCTCTCGAGAGCACCCTTACCTGCCAATCTATAAATTATGTCTCCGTAATCTAGCATGGGTAGGATGGTCATCTGAATCAGGGTTAGTTTGGCAGCTGGGGTGAAAGTGGAGCAATTACGATAGAGGAAACCTAGTCTAGATTTAGCTTTAGCCTGCAGCTTTGATATTTGCTGAGAGAACGACAGTGCACCGTCTAGCCATACTCCCAAGTACTTGTATGAGGTGACTACCTCAAGCTCTAAACCCTCAGAGGTAGTAATAACACCTGTGGGAAGAGGGGCATTCTTCTTACCAAACCACATGACCTATGTTTTGGAGGTGTTCAGGACAAGGTTAACTTCGGGATCGGTGTCCCTTCCACGGGGCGGTTGAGCTAACGTAGGCTAATGTGATTAGCATGAGGTTGTATGTAACAAGAACATTTCCCAGGACATAGACATATCTGATATTGGCAGAAAGCTAAAATTCTTGTTAATATAACTGCACTGTCCAATTTACAGTAGCTATTACAGTGAAAGAATACCATGCCATTGTTTGAGGAGAGTGCACATGAAAAGTTACTAATAAACCAATTAGGCACATTTGGGCAGTCTGATACAACATTTTGAACATAAATGTAATGGTTCATTGGATCAGTCTACAACTTTACAAATACACTGATGCCATCTAGTGGCCATAATATAAATTGCTCCTGGGCTGGAATAATACATTATGGCCTTTCTCTTGCATTTCAAAGATAATGGTACAACAAATACAAAAGAACAATAGTTTTTTTTTCTTTGTATTATCTTTTACCAGATCTATTCTGTTATATTCTCCTACATTCCTTTCACATTTCCATAAACTTTAAAGTGTTTCCTTTCAAATGGTACCAAGAATGTGCATATCCTTGCTTCAGCGCATCCTTAAGAGTTTAATTAAGAGTAGAGAAAGCTTGTGGGACACTAAGAAAGCTTTGTTGTAGAGGATTTAACACAAAATCCGGGGACATGCCAGCTGATTATAAGACTGTATCATCTGCATATAAATGGATGAGAGAGCTTCCAACTGTCTGAGCTATGTTGTTTATGTAAATTGATAAGAGCATGGGGCCTAGGATCGAGCCTTGGGGTTCAGCAGATTTTCTGACTTAACTGCACTCTCTGCACTCTTTGAGAGAGGTAGTTAGCAAACCAGGCCAAAAACCCCTCAGAGACAGCAACACTACTTAGCCGGCCCACACTGCACTCTTTGAGAGAGGTAGTTAGCAAACCAGGCCAACGACTCCTCAGAGACATCAATACTCCTTAGCCGGCCCACAAGAATGGAATAGTCTACCGTATCAGAAGCTTTGGCCAAGTCAATAAAAATAGCAGCAAAATATTGCTTAGAATCAAGGGCAATGGTGAAATCATTGAGGACCTTTAAGGTTGCAGTGACACATAACCTGAGCGGAAACCAGATTGCATACCCGATAGAATACTATAGACATCAAGAAAGCCATTCAGTTGATTATTGACAAGTTTTTCCAATGCTTTTGATAAACAGGGCAAAATAGAAATATGCAGCCATTAACAGTTAGGATCAGCTTGATCTCCTACTTTAAATAAAGGATGAACTGTGGCTGCCTTCCAAGCAATGGGAACCTCCCCAGAAAGGAGGGACAGGTTAAAAAAGTTGGAGATAGGCTTGGCGATGATAGGGGCAGCAACCTTAAAGAAGAAAGGGTCTAAACCATGTGACCCAAATGTTTTTTTGGGGTCAAGTTTAAGGAGCTCCTTTAGCACCTCGGACTCAGTGACTGCCTGCAGGGAGAAACCTTGTAGCGGGTCAGGGAAAAAAAGAGGGAGAAGTATCGGGGATAGTCATATTAGAAGGGGTGGGAGATGAGGAAATGTTGGAAAGGCAGGGAGGCATGGCTGAGTCAAAAAGGAATCCTGACTTAGCTGGCCTTATCTGGCTCGAGAGGTTTTATTGTCCGGGTTGGCTCTGCAGGCGCCCATCCCACGTCAGGCCTCAGCCGGATCGCCAGGGTTTTACGTCTTAGCCGGCTCACCAGGCGTCTGCTCTTCAGCCGGGTCATCAGGCTCGCAGGTTCCAGGGGGATCTTCAGGCTGTCACACCTCAACCGGGTCGTCAGGCTCCCACACCTCAGCTGGTTTGCCAGGCTCCCACTCCTCTGCCGGTTCATCTGGCTTTTACGCCCCAACCGGCTGGTCCAGCACCCAGGCTTCGGCCAGCCTGTCAGGCTCAACTAGGTGGGACACCGGGTGGCACCCCTAGAAGGGGAGGTACTGTCACGCCTGCTCCCACTCCCCCTCCCTGGCGCTCGACGGCGCCAGGCTCCCCAGCATTATGCATTCCTGCCACCATCATTACGCACACCTGCCTTCCCCCGTCACGAGCTTCAGCAATTATTGGACTCACCTGGACTCAATCAACTCTGTCATTACCTCTCCTATATTTGTCAGTTCCCCAGCTCTGTTCCCCGCTGCTGCATTGTTTGTCATCTGTCCTTATGTTACCCAGTGCTGACGCTGTTGCTTGTTTCTTCCATGTCTGTTCCTTATTAAAAGTAAAATTAAATGCATGCCCTTACCTGCTTCTCTACTCCAGCATCGGTTCTTACAAATGCTGATGCTTCAGATACTCAACTAGCCTAAAGAAGGCCAGTTTTATTGCTTCTTTAATCAGAACAACAGTTTTCATGTGCTAACATAATTGCAAAAGAGTTTTCTAATGATCAATTAGCCTTTTAAAATGATAAACTTGGATTAGCTAACACAACGTGCCATTGGAACACAGAGGTGATGGTTGCTGATAATGGGCCTCAGTACGCCGATGTAGATATTCCATGAAAAAAATCTGCCATTTCCAGCTACAATAGTCATTTACAACATTAACAATGTCTACACTGTATTTCTGATCAATTTAATGTTATTTTAATGGACAAAAAAATTGCTTTTCTTTCAAAAACAAGGACATTTCTAACTGGCCCCAAACCTTTGAATGGTAGTGGAACTCAACCCTTAACTACAACAAACTAAATTAAATTGGAAAACATAATGGTTAACTTGTTTTTCGCTGTCCAGTGGCATCACATGTGGGCATTTGAGATGCGAACTCATCACATGATCATTGTCTCGTCATCAACACTAAAAGTACTTCTGGGTTATGGAATTTCAGAAATGTTTTAAATAAAAGTCGCCCAAGTAAGAGTAGAAAAGTCACAAAGTCATACAACGGCTGCCACCCACGTGCTTCACGGTTGGGATGGTGTTCTTTGGCTTGCAAGCCTCCCCTTTTTCCTCCAAACATAATGATGGTCATTACGGCCAAATAGTTCTATTTTTGTTTCATCAGACCAGAGGACATTTCTCCAAAAAGTACAATCTTTGTCCCCATGTGCAGTTGCAATCTGTAGTCTGGATTTTGGAGCAGTGGCTTCTTCCTTGCTGAGCGGCCTTTCAGGTTATGTCGATATAGGACTCGTTTTACTGTGAGTATCGATATTTTTGTACCTGTTTCCTCCAGCATCTTTACAAGGTCCTTTGCTGATGTTCTGGGATTGATTTGCACTTTTCGCACCAAAGTACGTTCATCTCCAGGAGACAGAACACGTCTCTTTCCTGAGCGGTATGACGGCTGCGTGGTCCCATGGTGTTTATACTTGCGTACTATTGTTTGTACAGATGAGTGGTACCTTCAGGCGTTTGAAATTGCTCCCAAGGATGAACCAGACTTGTGGTCTACAATTTTTTTCCGCATTGACTGATCTTCATGTCTTAACTTCTTTGGGCTATGTGGGACGTTAGCGTGCCACCTGTGGCGCACCCTATCAACAGCAGTTGCATTTCAAGAGCGGCAAATTTGAAACCAAATAAATGTCAAAATTCAAGTTTTTCAAACATACAACTATCTGGAACCCTTTGAAAGATAAATATCTCCTTAATCTAACCACGTTTTCCGATTTCAAAAAGGTTTTACGGCGAAAGCATAAAGTTAGGTTATGTTAGGAGAGTACATTGACAATAGCTGTGTGTAGTGTATTGTCAATTCAAAGACAGGCGTCACCAAAACCATAAAATCAGCTAAAATTATGCACTAACCTTTTACAATCTCCATCAGATGACACTCCTAGGACATTATGTTAGACAATGCATGCATTTTTAGTTCTATCAAGTTCATATTTATATCTAAAAACAGTGTTTTACTATGGCGTTGATGTTCAGGAAATCGTTTCCCTCCAATACCGGCAGTCAAGTCATCACAACAAAATAATTAATTAATATTAGAAAACATTGGTAAAATATTATATTGTCATTCAAAGAATTATAGATTTACATCTCTTGAACGCAATGGACTTGCCAGATTTAAAATTAATCTTACTGGGAAATCACACTTTGCAATAATCTGAGCACTGCGCCCAGAAAAATACGCATTGCGATACAGACTAACCGCCATGTTGGAGAGATCTAAAATCGAAAATACTATGTAAATAATCCATTACCTTTGATTCTCTTCATCAGATGTCACTTCCAAAGAATCCCAGGTCCATAACGAATGTAGTTTTGTTCAAAAAAGCTCATCATTTATGTCCCAAAACCTCTGTGTTGTTAGCACATGATCTAAGCCAGCCGGACTTCACTTCACATCACGAACGGAAAAAATATATTTACGTTCGTTCAAACATGTCAAACGTTGTATCGCATAAATCATTAGGGCCTTTTTTAGCCAGAACATGAATAAAATTCAAGGCGGACCATTGGGTTCTCTTTTAAAACGTTTCGGAATGAGAGTACCCACCATCAACGCGCGCCAGGTGTCTAATGGGCCATCACGTTCCATGGCTCTTATTCGGTCAGATCTCACTGTAGAAGACTCAAAACACTTTGTAAAGGCTGGTGACATCTTGTGGAAGCAATAGGAAGTGCCAAAATATTCCTCAGCCCCTTTGTTTTTCAATGGCATAGGCTCAAAGTCAATTCAACACATCAGGTATCCACTTCCTGTCAGAATCTGTCTCAGGGTTTTGCCTGCCAAATGAGTTCTGTTATACTCACAGACACCATTCAAACAGTTTTAGAAACTTTAGGGTGTTTTCTATCCATATATAATAAGTATATGCATATTCTAGTTACTGGGTAGGTGTAGGAGGCAGTTAAAAATGGGCACATATTTTTTCCAAAATTCTCAATGCTGCCACCTAGCCCGTAGAGGTTAAAGTAATGATGGGCTGTCATTTCTTTTTGCTTATTTGAGTGGTTCTAGCCATAATATGGACATGGTGTTTTTCCAAATAGGGCTATATTCTGTGTACCACCCCTACCTTGTCACAACATAACTGATTGGGTCAAACGCATTAAGAAAATAAATTCCACAAATTAAAAATATTTTTTGGTTACTACATCAGCATATTTGGGAACTCCTTCAAGACTGTTGGAAAATAATTCCAGGTGAAGCTGGTTGAGAGAATGCCAAGAGCTGTCAAAGCTATCATCAATGCAAAGGGTGTCTACTTTGAAGAAATATATAATATATTTTGATTTATTTAACACTTTTTTGGTCACTACATGATTCCATAATGTGTTCTTTCATAGCTTTGATGTCTTCACTATTATTCTACAATGTAGAAAATAGTAAAAATAAAGAAAAACCCTTGAATGAGTAGGTGTGTCCAAACTTTTGACTAGTACTGTACGCAATCAATACTTCCTCATTTTGTATTTCTCAGTCATTTGGAAAATGTTCTATAATTGTTCTTATACTTTGAAAATGTCGAGTAGGTTGTGTAGATTGATAAGAGAAAAATGCTTTAGAATCCCTTTTTAGATAATATTTTATGGCAACAAAATGTGAAGACTGTGCAAGTGGTGTATAGAGTTTTTATATTTACACGTATTTCATTTGGAGGTTGCACTGTATAATTTCCTTCCAGTTCTCTGCTGCTAATGACTGGAACGAATTGCAAAAATTACTGAAGCTGGAGACTTATATCTCCCTCTCTAACTTTAAGCATCAGCTGTCAGAGCACCTTACCGATCACTGTGCCTCTACACAGCCCATCTGTAAATAGCACACCCAACTACCTCATCCCCATATTGTTATTTTTTTTAAATGCTCTTTTGCACTCCAGCATCTCTACTTGCACATCGTCATCTGCACATCTATCACTCCACTGTTAATGCTAAATTGCAATTAGTTTGCCTCTATGGCCTATTTATTGCCTTACCTCCCTAATCTTACTACATTTTCACACACTGTACATAGATTTTTCCATTGTGTTATTGACTGTACGTTTGTTTTTCACATATGTAACTCTGGGTTGTTGTTTTTGTCGCACTGCTTTGCTTTATCTTGGCCAGGTCGCAGATGTAAATGAGAACTTGTTCTCAACTGGCCTACCTGGTTAAATAAAGGTGAGAATAAAAAAGTGAATGTCTTATATGAAAAAACATTGTTGTTGGGGTGTACAGTAAGGCAGATGGAATTCCTGTTTCTACAAGTCTGAATGGAGAGAGGGGCTTTGTTAAAAAGTTTTGCAATGACTTGCATAAACACCCACCCTCATTCATGCTGTGTGTTTGTGTGTGTGTATGGGTGGGTGTGTGGGTGCCAACAGAGGAAACGGAATGCACCGGGGCGTATTTTTACAGTACGGGTTATGGAGAGTTACAGTATCATTAAAGTGTCATTCATATCTGTTACCTGAGTACTATATATCATACTCTCAGGTCGTTGAAAGGACACTGAGTCAGTTACTGTCTGCCTGCAGCAGTTTCTGTTCTAGTCTGTGTCTCATACATTCTCATACTGTCTGAAATACTGTCTGAGCCTGAAAGATGCTGGAGGACTGATTGTTAGACACTGACATCTGTGTTGCTTAACCTATTAAATGTGTGACAGACAAACAGACAGACAGACAAACGACGTGTTAGTCAGTCTTTGGCACTCTCCTGCTCCGCCCAACAGTAAACATGTGTCCTGAACCAGCTCTGGTGAGCGTCTTTGCCCATACATGCAGTTCACACACAGGAGACAAGAGGGCGCTGTGGACTCAGGACCAGATATTCCGTAGTGATGTTGCAACTTCAGGTTGTGTTTTCACAATTGGTCCAAATGTGTATTTACATGCTCAAGGCTAAAGTCTATTAGACGTAATGATAATGAATTGTACAATGTGTGTACACTATTCACTACTATAATTGAAAAGTATCCTCAGACTGAACCAGAGAAGGCTGTGCCATTACTTTTTCAGATGTTGAGGGTACGTACAGGTAGCTGACAAAATAATGGAAAGAACTGAATAAATGAGGGATACAAAGAATATATGTAATGCTGGTGATTCCACACTGGTGTGTTTCCTGAGTTATTTAAGCAATTAACATCCCATCATGCTTAGGGTCATGTATAAAATACTGGTCAGGACTTTCATTGTTTTGACCATTAGATTGTCTACCATGGAGATGGCCCTACAGGATGACAATGCCCCATCCACGGGGCACGAGTGGTCACTGAATAGTTTGATAAGCATGTAAAAGATATGCCATGGCCGTCTCAGTCACCAGATCTCAACCTAATTGAACACTTATGGGAGATTCTGGAGCGGCGCCTGAGACAGCAATTTTAAAAATCATCAAGAAAACACCAAATTATGGAATTTCTCATGGAAGAATGGTGTCGCATCCCTCCGATAGAGTTCCAGACACTTGTAGAATCTATGGCAGGGTTCATTGAAGATGTTTTGGCTCTTGGTGGCACAATGCCCTATTAAGACACTTTATGTTGGTGTTTCCTTGATTTATCAGTTATCTGTATGTCTCTGTGTATTTATGATGCATTGGTAGCATCATTTCACATGGAACTCTATGCCATGCTGTTTTCATATGTCTGGTAGTTCCCTTGGAGTCACGTTGGAATTTTGGCTTTTGGAATTCAAGTCAAGTCAAGATTGAATGGAATCCTAATGTATATATTTTATGTATTTAATTAATAATTCAGGCAGAGCGATGCAGCTCTGACTGTGAAAGTTCCAAACCTGCCTGGCTGAATAGAAATAAAACTGAAGACCATACCAAATGGTCCTGTGAGAGGCTGCCGTTCAAACAGCTGTGTACATGAATCTGGGCTGTCTTGCCAAGGAAGATGAGGTCTTACAAAGATAGGACAAACAAACGAATGCTAAACATGTTACACTCAGACAGAGACCTGCTACTAATCATAATATATAATAATGATAATAATAAAAATAATAAAATATATATAATATACCCAGAGCGACTTACTATTAGTGCATTCATCTTAAGATAGCTAGGTGAGACAACAACACATCACAATGTTAGCAAGTCCATTTTCCCTCAATAAAGTAAACCAAGCAAAAAAATAAGAATCGTCCTCTCACTGTCAACTGCGTTTATTTTCAGCAAACTTAACATGTGTAAATATTTGTATCAACATAACAAAATTCAACAACTGAGACATAAACTGAACAAGTTCCACAGACATGTGACTAACAGAAATGGAATAATGTGTCGCTGAAGAAAGGGGGGGCCAAAATAAAAAGTAACAGTCAGTATCTGGTGTGGCCACCAGCTGCATTAAGTACTGCAGTAAATCTCCTCATGGACTGCACCTGATTTGCCAGTTCTTGCTGTGAGATGTTCCACCAAGACACGTGCAAGTTCCCAGACATTTCTGGGGGGAATGGCCCTAGCCCTCACCCTCCGATCCAACAGGTCCCAGGATTGAGATCTGGGCTCTTCGCTGGCCATGGCAGAACTCTGACATTCCTGTTTTGCAGGAAATCATGCACAGAACGAGCAGTATGGCTGGTGGCATTGTGATGCTGGAGGGTCATGTCAGGATGATCCTGCAGGAAGGGTACCACATGAGGGAGGAGGATGTCTTCCCTGTAAGGCACAGTGTTGAGATGACAACAAGCTCAGTCTGATGATGCTGTGACACACCACCTCAGACCATTTCTTCGACGATAAACGCAAATCCGACCATCACCCTGGTGAGACAAAACGACGACTCGTCAGCGAAGATAACTTTTTGCCAGTCCTGTCTGGTCCAGCGACGGTGGGTTTGTGCCCATAGGTGACGTTGTTGCCGGTGATGTCTGGTGAGGACCTGCCTTACAACAGCCTCTCTCAGCCTATTGGACCTGCCAGTCCAGCCTCTCTCAGCCTATTGCGGACAGTCTGAGCACTGATGGAGTGATTGTGCATTCCTGGTGTAACTCGGGCAGTTGTTGTTGCCATCCTGTACCTGTCCCGCAGTTGTGATGTTCGGATGTACCAATCCTGTGCAGGTGTTGTTACACGTGGTCTGCCACTGTGAGGACGATCAGCTGTCCGTCCTGTCTCCCTGTAGCGCTGTCTTAGGCTTCTCACAGTATGGACACTGCAATTTATTGCCCTGGCCACATCTACAGTCCTCATGCCTCCTTGCACCATGCCTAAGGCACGTTCACACAGATGAGCAGGGACCCTGGGCATCTTTCTTTTGGTGTTTTTCAGAGTCAGTATAAAGGCCTCTTTAGTGCCCTAAGTTTTCAAAACTGTGACCTTAATTGCCTACCGTCTGTAAGCTGTTAGTGTCTTAACGAACATTCCACAGGTGCATGTTCATTAATTGTTTATGGTTCATTGAACAAGCATGGGAAACAGTGTTTGAACCCTTTACAATGAAGATCTGTGAAGTTATTTGGATTTTTACGAATTATCTTTGAAAGACAGGGTCCTGAAAAAGGGACATTTCTTTTTTTGCTGAGTTAAATTATCAGCAGTAACTGGTAGGAGGAAAACACATAACATAATAACATTTTATCAAAAGCCACTTACAGTAATACATACATACATTTTACGTATGGGTGGCCTCATTAAATCATACATTTATGACTTTAGGCCTACAGGCCTATATATACATTTTGTACTTGATTACATATTCTGTAATCTGAATTCCAAAAAGCCAAAATTCCCACGACAAACATTACACATGTATTTTAAAATAGGATTCTGGCCTAAACTGCTGGAAAATATAATTGTTTTTCTAATAAACTGTTTAGATAATTAGCTAAACTGTTGTTAATCATTGCTAATAAGAAAACTTTAATCAACAACTGTGGGTCCATTGCGATGCTCATGAAACCATGTCCGATTAACTTTACAATTGTAGATTCTATAGATTTTCTGGGGAGAAGTCTTCTCTGTAAATCTACCTGATATTCCTACCCTCTACAGTAATTATGGAGTTGGCATAGCCCTATTCATATTCACATCCTGTACCTCGAGGAGCAACAGAAAAAGCCAACAACATTATCCACTTGAACAAAGATCATTTTTAATGTGTCTGCCAATGAATTAATGAACTTTACTCTCATTTGATGAATCAGTAAGCAAACTGACCTACTAGAGGTTGTAGAGAGCTGATAGGTTGATCCTTGGGGAATGTTATTGACCAATAGTGTCTTCCGGGGAGGAGAATCCGGGTTCTGAAAGGTGTCTTGAATCAGGCGGTTGACATGTTTCAAGGCAAGAGGGTTAGGATAACACCGGGAGGGCTGGATTTACAAGAGGCGTGGTGTGTTGTGGGGTCAGTATGTACTGTACACAGGACAACACAGCACAGGAAGCACACACTCACGCATGGACGCACGCGCACACGCATGGACGCGCACACACACACACACACACACACACACACACACACACACACACACACACACACACACACACACACACACACACACACACACACACACACACACACACATACACACACACACACACACACACACACACACACACACACAGCCTCAGACAGTCATGTGTGTCAGAATTCCGGAGAAATAGCAGCTGATCTCCAGTCAAGTATAAATAATAAAGCAGGTATTTTATCAGGCCCTTCTCTCCCAGGATATACTCAGAACCTATTTGTTCTATATCCAGGCAAGCTTTTCCCCTTTTACCTTAGTAAATATATTCCTATATGTCTTCCTAAAAACTGTTTCACGTTTCCATCGTTCCAAAACCCTGTCTCGTTCATTTGACTACTGGAAATCTGGAAAACTTAACATTTGGATTTTGAGTTTGAATGTAAACAGTGGCATTCAGTGCTTGCATTTGATTGGCTCTGAGTAGAAATTATGTTTCCCCTCAGGAGAGGAATTTCCTTGTTATGTTTCGTTTTTTGTTGTTTTATCCGTGTCTCTTTTCCTAACGTGTTGGCATACGGTAAAACTTTATGAGTATGTATAGTGGCTTGCGAAAGTATTCAACCTCTTGGCATTTTTCCTATTTTGTTGCCTAACGACATGGAATTAAAATTGATTTTTTGGGGCTTTGTATCAGTTGATTTACACAACATGCCTACCACTTTATTGTGAAACAAACACGAAATAAGACAAGAAAATTAAAAACTTGATAGTGCATAACTATTCACCCCCCCAAAGTCAATACTTTATATAGCCACCTTTTGCAGCAATTACAGCTGCAAGTCTCTTGGTGTATGTCTCTATAAGCTTGGCACATCTAGCCACTGGGCTTTCAGCCCATTCTTCAAGGCAAAACTGCTCCAGCTGCTTCAAGTTGGATGGGTTCTGCTGGTGTACAGCTATCTTTAAGTCATACCACATATTCTCAATTGGATTGAGGTCTGGGCTTTGACTAGGCCATTCCAAGACATTTAAACTACTCAAGTGTTGCTTTAACAGAATGCTTAGGGTCATTGTCCAGCTGGAAGGTGAACCTCCGTCCCAGTCTCAAATCTCTGGAAGACTGAAGACTGTTTCCCTCAAGGATTTCCCTGTATTTAGTGACATCCATTCCTTCAATTCTGACCAGTTTTCCAGTCCCTGCTGAGGAAAAACATCCTCACAGAATGATGCTGCCACCACCATGCTTCACTGTGGGCATGGTGTTCTCGGGGTGATGAGAGGTGTTGGGTTTGCGCCAGATATAGTGTTTTCCTTGATGGCCAAAAAGCAAAATTTTTGTCTCATCTGACCAGAGTACCTTCTTTCATATGTTTGGAGAGTCTTCCACATGCCTTTTTGCAAACACCAAATGTGTTAGCTTATTTTTTTCTTTAAGCAATGGCTTTTTTTCTGTCCACTCTGTGTAGTGTACGGCTTAAAGTGGTCCTATGGACAGATACTCCAATCTCCGCTGTAGAGTTTTGCAGCTCCTTCAGGGTTATCTTTGGTCTCCCTGATTAATGCCCTCCTTGCCTGGTCCGTGAGTTTTGGTGGGTGGCCCTCTCTTGGCAGGTTTGTTGTGGTGCCATATTCTTTCCATTTTTTTATAATGGATTTGATGGTGCTCCTTGGGATGTTCAAAGTTTGGGATATTTTTTTATGATCCAACTCTGATCTGTACTTCTCCACAACTTTGTCCGTGACCTTATTGGAGAGCTCCTTGGTCTTCATATTGCTGCTTGTATGGTGGTGCTGCTTGCTTGGTGATGCCCCTTGCTTAGTGGTGTTGCAGACTCTGGGGCCTTTCATAACAGGTTTATATATACTGAGATCATGTGGCACTTAGATATCACACAGGTGGACTTTATTTAACTAATGATGTGACTTCTGAAGGCAATTGGTTGCACCAGATCTTATTTAGGGGCTTCATTGCAAAGGTGACGAATACTTATGCACGCACCACATTTCCCTTTTAATTGTTTTTTTGTTTTTTTAAACAAGTTATTTTTTCATTTCACTTCACCAATTTGGACTTTTTTTGTTTATGTTCATTACATGAAAACCAAATAAAAATCCAGGTTACAGGTAACAGGTTGTAATGCAACAAAATAGGAAAAACGCCAAGGTGGATGAATACTTTTGCAAGGCACTGTACTTTTGAGATCCTACTGAAACGCCAAAGACATGCTGTTGAAATGCTGCTGATAGTGCACTTGAACATCTGTAGATGGACTACAGACTGTCACGACTTCTCCTTCCTAGGGTACCGCATTTCCACTTCAGTGGTGGAGATGGAGAGTGACCGCATTTCAGCCGTTCGTAATTGTCCAACTCCCACCACGGTAAAGGAAGTGCAGCAGTTTCTAGGGTTTGCCAACTACTACCGGAGGTTTATCCAGGGTTTTGGTCAGGTAGCAGCTCCCATTACCTCACTGCTGAAGGGGGGACCGGTGTGACTGGGCACGTGGAGCTCAGGGCACGTGACCTGTGTGCCCGGTCGGTAATTCGGCCATGGTTACTACAAGTTTAGATAGCTGGCTAGACAAATGTATCAATCTAAAAATGCTATACTGACTAAGGTTCATTGAGTGACTGTTTGTGAGTGACATACTGTATAACAAGAGGAAAACTACTTTTGCACAACCAAGTTTAGAAACCTTGTGTATTCTACTATTCCAACTCTCTGAGTCCCCCCCCCCAAAAAAGAAATAATCTCGGTGTCATCATGACTACGGCCCTGTACACATACAGTCATAAAATCAGCAGACGAGACTCGTTCTACTATACCGTATTATGCCTAGTATAAAAGTTATAATGGCGTACCACTTACTGCAAGTTAGTGAGTTGTTTTTGACACCGATTGAATGATGTGTCATTTAACTGCAAATCAATCTATGTCTCCCTCAGCATGTCCCTGTCTTGACATAGGCATACACCATCTGTATCTAACTGACAAATCGTTTTGTGTGTGTGTGTGTGTGTGTGTGTGTGTGTGTGTGTGTGTGTGTGTGTGTGTGTGTGTGTGTGTGTGTGTGTGTGTGTGTGTGTGTGATAGAGAGAGAGAGAGAGAGAGAGCGAGAGAGAGAGAGTGCGTGTTTGAATGTTTGTGAGTGGTTATTGCTGTGTTGGTTTAGATCACTTCTCGGCCTCCCGTGACAAGTCGTTTTGTGTGTGTGTGTGTGTGTGTGTCTGTGTCTGTGTTGGTTTAGATCACTTCTCGGCCTCCCCTGACAAGTCGTTTTCGTTGGCCTTACACTGCTAGACGACCAGATCCAATGAGGTAAGCTGTTTGCAATCTATTTAATTACCATTTTGACATTGATACGCTGTTGTTCTTTTGTTGTTGATGTGCTTGGTCTCTGCATGATTTAAATGATATCTTGTGAAAAAAAAGCATTTGTCACAGTCTGCCTGGCAAGCGATGGCGGGTAGGTGGTGGCGCCCATGTGTGTGACAAGTTTAAATGAGATAGAAAAGTACATAATTCCTTTTAATAGAGTGTCAAAATGACTACATTGACGCATATAGAGTTTAATTGAATTGAATTTATTTGGGTAAAATATATATACAACAATATACAACAATATGTAAAATCTATTCCTAGAGGAAATCACTTAAAAACACTTGTTTCCAAAGTAGTCCTCTTTCCAAAGTAAGTCACTGTCTCTCAGGGCAGTTGTTGTGTTGTTGCAATCCTGTTATCTACAGCGATCAGTGAACAAGTCAGCGTAGTCAGCATAGTCTGGATAGAAGAGTGAGGTAAAGCACAACAATACACCTGAACCTCTAAATCAGCGTCCGTGTCTGAAATCTGACTTGACTGCTACAGTACCACTGAATATGATGTGATGGTTTATTCAAGGCAAGATATATATAGGTAGAGAGAGAGAGAGAGATGTAGAGAGAGAGATGTAGAGAGAGAGAGATGTAGAGAGAGAGATGTAGAGAGAGAGATGTAGAGAGAGAGAGATAAATATGTAGAGAGAGAGAGAGAGAGAGAGAGAGAGAGAGATATGTAGAGAGAGATGTAGAGAGAGAGATGTAGAGAGAGAGAGAGATGTAGGTAGAGAGAGAGATGTAGAGAGAGAGATGTAGAGAGGGAGAGATGTAGAGAGAGAGATGTAGAGAGAGAGATGTAGAGAGAGAGAGAGACAGAGAGAGAGATGTAGAGAGAGAGATGTAGAGAGAGAGATGTAGAGAGAGAGATGTAGAGAGAGAGAGAGATGTAGAGAGAGAGAGAGAGACAGAGAGAGAGAGAGAGAGAGAGAGAGAGACAGAGACAGAGAGAGAGATGTTGAGAGAGAGATGTAGAGAGAGAGATGTAGAGAGAGAGATGTAGAGAGAGAGATGTAGAGCGAGAGAGAGAAAGAGAGAGAGAGAGATGTAGAGAGAGGTAGAGAGAGATGTAGAGAGAGAGATGTAGAGAGAGAGAGAGAAATATGTAGAGAGAGAGAGAGAGAGAGAGAGATATGTAGAGAGAGATGTAGAGAGAGAGATGTAGAGAGAGAGATGTAGGTAGAGAGAGAGATGTAGAGAGAGAGATGTAGAGAGAGAGAGATGTAGAGAGAGAGATGTAGAGAGAGAGATGTAGAGAGAGAGAGAGAGACAGAGAGAGAGATGTAGAGAGAGAGATGTAGAGAGAGAGAGCGAGAGAGAGAGAGAGAGAGAGAGAGATGTAGAGAGAGAGAGAGATGTAGAGAGAGGTAGAGAGAGATGTAGAGAGAGAGATGTAGAGAGAGATGTAGAGAGAGAGAGAGAGAGAGATGTAGAGAGAGAGAGAGAGAGAGAGAGATGTAGAGAGAGAGAGAGACAGAGAGAGAAAATGCACTCTATTGAATCATTCTAATCGAGGGAACTCATCTGGAGCTGGTAGGGGGATGATTGAACTCTCAGCCTTGGAAGAATTTTAATGAACTTTCCACCAGTGAAAAGGCCTCCCTCCTTCGCTCGCTCAATGGCGCTCAATAAGGCAGCCATCCATGTAATAACATGTTTGTTTTATTTTGCCCTCTGCTCTTTATAGCTGGAGAATAAGAAAGAGAGGGAGAGAGAGAGAGAGAGAGAGAGAGAGAGAGAGAGAGAGACAAGTGAAATCGAGAGAGCAAGCGAGAGAGAAAAAGTGAGCAACAGCAGCAAGATTTGTGGCCCGTTGCCATGAGAAAAGGGCAACCAGTGAAGAACAAACAACATTGTAAATACAACCTATATTTATCTGTTTATTCATCTTCCCTTTTATACTTCAACTACTTTCACATTATTACAACACTGTACATAGCCAATCATATAACATTTGAAAATCTCTATTCTTTTAAAACGAATTTCCCTTTTGTTTGTTGTCTATTTCATTTGCTTTGGCAATGTAAACACGTTTGCCATGCCAATAAAGCTCTTTCAATTGAACTGAATTGAGAGAGAGAGAACTAACATTTTTACATTTTAGTCATTTAGCAGACGCTCTTATCCAGAGCGACTTACAGTAGTGAATGCATACATTTCATTTCATACATATTTATTTTTTTCTGTGCTGGCCCCCCATGGGAATCGAACCCACAACCCTGGCGTTGCAAACACCATGCTCTACCAACTGAGCTACAGGAACTAACCTAATGTAGATTTCCCCTGACCAGGGTGACTTATGAAAGACTGTCCAAAAGTATGAAAGTATTATCATTATATTGCCATTTCAGTTTCATCTCAATAGCTGAGTTACATCTTCAAACATGAGGAGACTACTCATAGAATTGCTTAGGTTTCACCTCATACTGAGAGGGACATGATTTTCAGTTAGAATAAAGTGTGAGTTACAATTGCACATGCACTTCACAGCAGACAGCAATTTTAAGAAAATTAGGTTCCATTATGTGGAACACTGTTCCTGTCAGAACGAACTCTGAGGCAGGCTCAGGTAACCGTGACGATTCTGTAACTGACATTCACACCCATGAGATTCCCTCTAAGCCCTCTCTCCCATGTTCCCAGAATACATGGATGAAATGGCCATACACCAAATAGCATACATTTTCATTTAGTTTTCGCAAGGATGGGGATGCTATTGAGAATGACTGGAAAGACATACTGTATTCACAAAATCATAAATAGGGGACATTACTCCATCCTGTAAATATGATAGCAGTAAAAGAACAATACCTTTCAGAAAAAGCAAAAAGTAAAGCGAACATGGACGATTTCAGTCAGTTAGATCGTTTGTAATATTTGAATAACAGCAAATACTATCCTTCCATTGTTCCTAGTGAGGAAAACTACGGTATGATAATTTTTGTACCAGAGTATGCAGATTCATAGTCAATACCAGGTAATACAAGCTGAACAGGGACTGTACAATGAAGTTATGGGTCAGTTGCATACGGATACTTCTCAGGTATGTTATGAGCATTCCCTCAGCTTGGAAAGATAAAACTCCATGTGTACAGCCCACTTTGGAAAAACGTTACCGCTCAGGCAATGACTAATGTAACCATGTTCACAGGATCCCTGGAAATCCACACACACTGACACGTGCTGACAAACTCACTTGAGTTATATAAAAGCCACAGTGCCATGTCTGTGATTGCTGCGGTGGAGATGAAATTGTCTCAGTCAACATCTCTGCCTGTGTGGAGTGGTTTATCTTTAACTGGCATTCATGTTAACATCAGAGCGCTATGTGTACCTGCAGTACACCAATACGAAATCTCATTTGGAGACGAAGCTCCAGGGACAGGCGAGGCGCTTCACTGAGTCTGAAGAAAACTGTCTTCCTGTCTTTCTTTCCCCCCCTCCTCTCCCCCTACCCACTCTCTCCATTTTAATATAGACTCCCACACTTAAAGCAAACAGATGTCTCTCTCTCTCTCTACAGAAATAAACTATCAATTAGGGGCATGTCTTTCAAATACATGTCTTTCCCACATCCTCTCTAAGGGCTGAATTCTAACTTGAGATCCTAACTCAAGCTGAATGTGGTTTGTAGATCCACTTGATTGAGGGTAGTCTCTGTGACATGAGCAGGTTCACACAGGGTTCTATTGCTCCGTGTGCTTCATCACCTGGGAGAAACTACAGCTGTAGGCCCGGATCAATACAGCCAATCAGAAAGGGCTTTCAGACTGGGAAAAGGGGAGATGGGTAGTTACGGCCCAGAGAGTTTACCTCTGTTAGGATGGGGAACGGGGAGAAGGGTCACCCCTGTCTAATGCCAAATCAAACCTCATGTCTAGATTAAATCATGAAGATCCACGTGGTAATGTGCTTGGCATTTTAAGGTAATTTCTGATTGAGCCCACATCTGCAGCGTGCACTTGTGATCTCTGCGCATATGGTAACATTGCCTTGAAATGGACCATGGCCGAAAAGTGAAATCGGATTGAATCCTGGCCCTATTCTGCATATATGGACACTTCTAAAGGAAGAACCACGGGTATCAGTGAAAAACCAAAATACATCAATTACAATATTAAACTGTGAGGTGAGTAAAGTAGATCACATAGCATGATATCAAATTACATTCCCACACCAATATCTGAATGAATGACAGGCATTCTGGATCACTGTGTCTCTTTTCAGTCTCCAATCACTGTGGCCCTCTTCATGTCAAGTTACAGAATGAGACATACTATACTGTATATCAGCATTAGGCCTATCTCTCGCTCTCTGTCTCTCACTATCTCCCTTATTAATAACTGTCTCTCTTTCTCTCAGTTCAATTCAATTCAATTCAATTCAATTTGCTTTATTGGTATGACGTAACAATGTACATATTGCCAAAGCTTACTATTGATATTTACAATACGAAAATAAAAATCAAAATTGTCAACGGGACAACAGTAACAACAATAACCAAGGGTCAAAATAACCATACATTGAACAATAACAATAAGCATACAGTAGAGGACATGTGCAGGTTGATTGGTCTGTCAGACACTGTCCCTCATCTTATGGCAGGCAGCAATGTAGTGAGCTGCCAACCCACAGCTCTCTGCATCCTCCCCCAACAGGACGGGTAGCCTATCCTCATCAGAGAGGTCTTTAAAACCTTGAATAAGGGTTTCAAATATGGGGAAATGACAGTCCCTAATTGTTTTATATATTTGATATTTTGTCAGCAAATGTAGCTCTGTCTCAGGTTCTGCTGCTGTGCAGTGGATGCACAGCCTTTCCTTTACAGGGAGCCAGGTTTTCCTGTGTCTACCCTTCTCAATGGCAAGGTTGTGCTCACTGAGCCTGTACTTTGTCAAGGGTTTTCTAAGGTTTTGATCAGTAACCATGGTCAAATAGTTTGACACAGTGTACTGTCGATTTAGGGCCAGATATCACTGCATTTTGCTTTGTGCTTGTGTTTCCCAAGAAGCAATGTAGTTTTGTTTTGATTGTGTTGTAATTAGTTTTATTCTGATTGATTGGATGTTCTGGTCCTGGGGCTTCAATGTATTAGTAGAACAGGTTTGTGAACTCAGCCCCAGGACCAGCTGGATGAGGGGACTAATTTCTTTGCTCAGCTCTTGGCATTGCAGGGCTTGGTAATGATATGAGAGGATTTGAGATGTATTTGAGATGTTTCCAAAACTGAATTGCTCTTTTTTGAGTTTTTATTTTTAGTGGATATTGGCCTAATTCTGCCCTGCATGCATTGTTTGTAGTTTTCCTCTGGACATGTAGGAGAATCTTACAGAACTCTGCATGCAGGGTTTCAATGGGGTGTTTGTCCAATTTGGTGAAATCTTGTTTTGCAAGTGGACCCCACACCTCGTTGCCATAAAGTGCAATTGGTTTAATGACACATTCAATTACTTTTAGCCAAATTTGAATAGGTATGTCAATTTGAATTTGTTTTTTAATGGTGTAGATTGTCCTGCGTGCTTTCTCTCTCAGTTCATTCACTGCCTCATTAAGGTGTCCAGTTGAGCTTAATTTTAAACCTAAGTAATTGTAGTGTGTGCAGTACTCTAAATATTTTGTACCAATTGAGAACTTTGGTCTAATTCCATGAGATCTGGATCTTCTCTGGAAAATCATTATTTTAGTCTTTGTGGGGTTTACTGCAAGGGCCCAGGTCTGGCAGTACTGCTCTAGCAGGTCCAGGCTCTGCTGTAGGCCAGGTGCTGTGGGTGACAGAAGGCATAGGTCATCTGCGAAGAGTAGGCATTTAATCTCTGAATTGTGGAGACTAACACCAGGGGATGAGGATTTTTCTAGAATAGTGGCCAATTCGTTGATGTAAATATTGAAGAGTACAGAGCTCAGATTACAACCCTGACAAAGGCCCTGCCCCTGGTTAAAGAATTCTGTTATTATCTTGCCAATTTTAATGCTGCACGTATTGCCAGTATACATTGATTTAATTATGTCATGTTTTACCCCCTACACCACTTTCAATAACTTCGTAGAACAGTCCTGTATGCCAAATAGAAGTGTTTTTTGGAAGTCGATGAAGCAAGCGTATATTTTGGTATTATTTTGGTGGACATGTTTATCTATCAGGGTGTGTAAGGTGTAAATATGATCAGTCGTGCAATGTTTTGGTATAAATCAAATTTGGCTTTTACTCAAGACATTGTGCTTATTAAGGAAGTTTATAACTCTTACATTTCCCCAGGTTACTGTTCACACAAATGCCTCTGTAATTGTTAGGGTCAAATTTGTCTCCATTCTTGAAGATTGGGGTTATGAGTCCTTGGTTCCAGATGTCAGGGAAATAGCCTACACTCAGGATCAAATTAAACAGTTTTAATATAGCCAATTGAAATTGTTAGTTTTTCACTAGTGAGTCTGAGCATCTCATTTAGGATGCCATCAGATCCGCATTAATTTTTAAATTTGAGGGCATGAAGTTTCTTATAGAGCTCCTGGTCTGTAATTGGGGAGTCCAATGGATTTCGATTGTCCTTTATAGGTTTTTCTAATCCATTCAACTTCTCTTGAATTTGGCGTTGTTCTGTGTTTGTGTTAATTTGTTTGTGTTTATTTATTCCTCAATTAGTGTCAGCTGCTTGCTGTTGTACTGTGCATTTTTGGTTCTGAGTGTACGTTTAGAGTTTTAAAGTCTCACAGTAATGAAGGCGTAATTCACCATTATTTGGGTCACTGTGCTTTTGGTTGGATTGTGTTCTAAGTTTTTTCCTTATAATTTTACAATCTGCATCAAACCAGTTGTCATCTGTGGTCTTTTTTGTTTTGTTTTTTTATCATTTTCAATTGTGCTTCTTTTGCCGTTTGCCTGAAGATATAGTTGATGTTTTTTACTGCTAGATTGATGCCTTCTTTACTGTGAGTGAATGTGGTATCCAGAAAGTTATCTAAGAGTGTTTGGATATTTTGGTTACAGGTTGCTTTCTGGTATTCTTCTGTGCTGTTTTGGGCCCATCTGTATGAATTTCTGATGTTGTATAGCTTACTGGGCTGTGAATGTGTGGTTGTTTCCTTGTTTGTTCTTTTGAGGAACAATGTAATTTGGCTGTGATCAGACAGAGGTGTTAGTGGCTTGACAATGAATAAGCTGAGAGAGAAAGGGTCAATGTCTGTAATCATATAGTCTACTGTACTGTGGCCAAGAGGTGAGCAATAGGTGAATCTCCCCAAAGAGTCCCTCCGTAACCTACCATTGACAAAGTACAGACCCAGGCTTCTACAGAGCTGCAACAGATCCCTTCTGCTTTTGTTGATGGTGCTGTCACTGTTGTTTCTATGGGGGAGACCAAGGCAGTTAGAAACAGTATGTCCTGTAATAAAGCTGTCCCCTCGTGTGGTCGTTAGATCAGGTAGTGTTCCTGTGTGTGCATTTGTGTCCCCACAGATGAGCACATTTCCCTGGGCCTGGAAATGGCACGTCTCTTCCTCAAGGGTGGGGAAGATCTCCTCTGAGTTATATGGGGATTCCGAGGGGGGGATATATATTGCGCAAAGGAACACATATTTTTCTGTCAGTACAAGTTCTTTTTTTCAGTTTTAACCAAATGTGTTATTTACCAATTTTGAGTGGATCAATTAGATTTTGTAGTTCGGATTTGTACCAAATTATCAGTTCTCCAGAGTCTCTGCCTCTATTGACAGAGCTGTGTTTCTTTGATGGCACAATTACCTCTCTGTAGCCTGTGGGACAGTGAGTGACAATGTCAGCCTTACACCATGTCTCCTGCAGAATGATGACGTCAACTTCTTTAAGATTTTTGTTGAACTCCAGTGCTAAACTCTTCAGTCCAAAGGTTGATGAGTTTAGACCCTGAATGTTCCACATGCTAACTGATAGTGTTTTCATGTTGCAAAAAGAATGAATAGAAGTCAGAAATACAGTAACTACTAACAAATAAGTTGTTAAGAGTGAGATAAATAGGATAACAGCTAACATTTTTTTCTGTACTTTTAGTACAATAGGTGTGCGTGCGTGCGTGTGTGTGTGTGTGTGTGTGTGTGTGTGTGTGTGTGTGTGTGAAATCAAATAACATTTTATTTGTCACATACACATGGTTAGCAGATGTTAATGCAAGTGTAGCGAAATGCTTGTGCTTCTAGTTCCGACCATGCAGTAATATCTAACAAGTAATCTAACAATTTCACAACAACTACCTTATACACACAAGTGTAAAGGAATGAATACGAGTATGTAGATAAAAATACATGAATCAGTGATGGCCGAATGGCATAGGCAAGATGTAGTAGATGGTATGGAGTACAGTATATACATATGAGATGAGTGTGTGTGTGTGTGTGTGTGTGTGTGTGTGTGTGTGTGTGTGTGTGTGTGTGTGTGTGTGTGTGTGTGTGTGTGTGTGTGTGTGTGTGTGCGTGTGTGTGTGTACGCATACGTCCGTGTGTGTGCATGCCTGCGTCCATGTGTGTTTAGTGCAGCTGTATTGGAGGAGCTGTTTAATCTCACTTAATCCTACAGGGTTCTGTTGTCCTCTGATGACCTCCGCGTAGCTGTGCTGGTCCTGCTGTTGGACCCTGTGGAGTAGAGGGGGGCCAGGTCTAGGCCGGGGGGCTTCCTCTCTGGTCTGGTAGAGGTGGTGGTCTGGTGCGGGTTAGTAGGCTGGGCCCGGTCCAGTCTGGCTAAGCCGATGGAAGTGGTGATGCTCTGGTGGTGGGTGGGGCCTGTGGGGTGCGCTGGGTCTGGTGGGATGTTGAGGGGGCCTGGGGCTCCTTGGTGGTGCAGTGGTCTGGTAGGGGTCTCTGGGTTGTCCTCTGTCCAGTGCGGCATGGGGTGTTTGTCTACCACACATTATATGTAATCACACATAATCACACGCTATATGTAACACAATGGTGATACAAGGATTAAACAAAACCAATACATGAATATTCCTCCTATACCCATCAATGACAGTCCTAGGCCTATTTCCAATTATGACACTTCGATTCAGGATTTTCATCATCATTTTCATTAAAGGAACAGTCAATCTAAACGTTGAAAATTCAATCTAAACGTTGAAAATTGTTTCATCAAACATTGGCATCTCATGATTAAAAGAAACGGAGCCATCTTCCTGGCCTGGAGGCCCGCATTCACCATCCCACTGATCGGAGCTCGGAATTGGTCCATATCTCACCAACTGCTGCGTCATCGGTCTCTCGAGAGTCCTGGTGATTAAACCTGTCACACATGGGACGAGACAACATCCACACAACACAAACACACTCATACAGGTGAAAGCAGCCCATAATACAGTTCTTATAACACTTTTCCATTTCCCAAACATGGGCTGTGTTATCAGGAATGTACGTACAGCGATGAACCTAATCATTCTACCTACACCGCCCTCTTCTGCCAATAACATATCGAGAGTCAGTCTATTTTACCAGGTCATGAGGGAGGTGGCGGATAATTGGTCAGAGAACCTCTTTACTGCATCCCCATTTTCATTCATGAATCTCTGTTGATTATAAAAGATGTCATTAATCCCATCCACATTTTTATTTATTGTTAACCACCAAAATAACGTAGTGTTAGAGCCTTCACATATTTGATTCATAGCTTTGTATTGATCTGGAACTTCCCTGAGGATGCCAAAAGCATCCATCTAGACAAAGCTACTCCCATCCTGGTCAAAACTCCTCCTGTGCCTACTTTAGCCTCCTATAACTGGCCTCTGATGACTAACTTGAACAGGTTGGACCTCTAACCCCAGGGCGCAAGTTCCTAACCACCCTTTGTGGTATCTTCTGTCGTATGCGTCCTTTACTGGTACTGGCCAACCCTACATCAGTTATAGGTGCTGCGAGGTTAAGAATTTTCTATTCATCTTTCAAACCTAAGTCAGTCACATTAACCTGTTTAGGATAGGGGGCAGTATTGAGAATTTTGGAAAAAATATGTGCCCATTTTTAACTGCCTCCTACACCAACTCAGAAGCTAGAATATGCATATTATTGTTCAGGTTTGGATAGAAAACACTCTGAATTTTCTAAAACTGTTTGAATGGTGTCTGTGAGTATAACAGAACTCCTATGGCAGGCAAAAACCTGACAAGGTTTCAAGCAGAAAGTACCCTGTCTGACAAGGAGTCGTGCGTCTTGCATCTGTTTATTGAAAAGTAAGGATCTTAGCTGTAACGTGACAATTCCCAGGGCTCCGATAGGCTCTCAGAACCCGGGAAATACCTGAAGGTTGACGAGGCAGCCTCAGGCTGAAACACATTATCGCCTTTGGTAAGTGGCGGCTCAGAGGACCTTTGAATGAGGCGCGTGCACGATTCGCTCCTGAGGAGAAATTTAATTCGGCTGTTTAGGCTCAATGCATATTCCCGGTCGGAATATTATCACTTTTCTACGAGATAAATGGCATAAAAATTGGTTTTAAACAGCGGTTGACATGCTTCGAAGTACGGTAATGGAATATTTAGACATTTTTTGTCACGCCAATGCGCCATGCGCGAGACCGTGATGAAGCATTCTGATAGTGTCTAGAACTCACGAACAAAACGTCGCTGTTTGGATATAACGATGGATTATTTGGGACCAAACCAACATTTGTTATTGAAGTAGAAGTCCTGGCAGTGTATTCTGATGAAGAACAAGCAAGGTAAGAACATTTTTCTTATAGGAAATGTGATTTTGGTGGAGGCTGACCTGGGTGGGTGTCTAAATAGCTAGCCCTGTGATGCCGGGCTATGTACTTAGATTATTGCAAAATGTGCTTCATCCGAAAAGCTATTTTAAAATCGGACATATCGAGTGCATAGAGGAGTAATGTATCTATAATTCTTAAAATAATTGTTATGCTTTTTGTGAACGTTTATCGTGAGTAATTTAGCAAACTGTTAGTAAATTCCCCGGAAGTTTGTGGGGGTTATGCATTTTCTGAACGTCACATGCTAATGTAAAAAGCTGTTTTTTGATATAAATATGAACTTGATTGAACAGACATGCATGTATTGTATAACACAATGTCCTAGGTGTGTCATCTGATGAAGATCATAAAAGGTTAGTGCTTGCATTTAGCTGTGGTTTGGGTTTATGTGACATGATATGCTAGCTTGAAAAATGGGTGTCTCATTATTTCTGTCTGGGCACTCTGCTGACATAATCTAATGTTTTGCTTTCGTTGTAAAGCCTTTTTGAAATCGGACAGTGGGGTTAGATTAACGAGATTCTTGTCTTTAAATAGCTGTAAAATAGTCATATGTTTGAGAAATTGAAGTAATAGTATTTCTAACGATTCAAAAATCGCGCCACTGGATTTCAGTGGCTGTTACGTAGGTGGGACGAGTTCGTCCCACATGCGCCTGAGAGGTTAACGATTACCTTTCAGCCATTAAAATCATCTAAGTTCTCGGTGCCATTCTTGTATCTATAACACTGGTACTCATCAGGAGTTAAGGTGAACCGAGGTGGGTTGGCTAAGTACTTCAATCTGGCCAACCCCAGTTCCTGTACAGTTGTCTGCCTCCCCAGGAAATTGTTTAATGTGTACCCTAAATTCTACATCTTGATCTTCTTTGATTCCTTATTCTGTAAGTCACTCATCAGTGTATTATATAGCTTATCTTTTACTTCTTTCTCAATGACAACGGTATTGTATGATTAGTACCGGAAGGTGGTGGATCTGAATGTATCAGAAAGGTTACCAAACTATGATGCAGCTCAGAGTCTCTACTCTTCCCAAAAACCGCCAACCCTCTCCTGCCCTTAGTCTCTCTGTTAGGTACCACCCCATACTCACACCTCTAGGAGCACACACAGTGATGAACGGTCGGGATAGGGAATCTTCGTTAAGGAGGTAACCCCCGGACCCTGTTGGTACTCGGTTCTTCTCCTAACTCTGTGTGTGATCAGCAGTGCTCATATGTGTACATAACTTCTTGCAGTGGGTAACGTGGACCCAAATGACTCTTTCAGCTTTTCTAATGGCAAAGGCAGTGGTTTAACAGAACCTGGTATGGGCCTTCCCAACGGGACTGCTTCCAGTCTTTTCTCCTCATGGACTGGATCCACACCCAGTCTCCTGGTTGGATCGAGTGAATCACCTTCTCCTGTAATTCACCTGTTGGACACAAAATCTTGGACATACGGGTTTGGTTAACAAACAGTCTTCTCATGTGTTCTGCTAGTATTTCTTCAACTTCTATGTCTACCTGTTCTGGTATCTCTAACTCTGGCATTCTGTTTATTCAACCCGATTAGCTAAAATGTCATCCATCATTTAAAAAGATGGCTCCTAGTAAACCAACTCTAGGGATCATATCTTGACCTCATGTTTTAGCTACCATAATCATGTCCACCAAGTAAGTTGGGAACGCTTCTACCCATTTGCTATACTTATCTATTATTGTTAAACACCCCTTCTTCCCCTCATTTCGGAATATCTCAATAAGGTCCATTTCCAACTGTTGGAATGGATATTCTACAAAAACATTTTTGTTAAGTAATAAGTAATTATCCTCTAGGCCATCACTCTTTCCTAACTACTCTACTATACTTCCCTCCCCTTGATACATTGCTTAGCCTATGTATCAATATTGCTGCATATCCATACAATGTCTTTGGTAGGATAAGTAAATGATCCTTATGTCAGACCTTCTCTTGTAGGATGCCCCCTTTCATTTTCCACATGTCCAATTCTCCCTGGGGCCTTCATCATTGGTTATCATTTAACAATCCTCTGTCAAGTTTATTATCGTCTTTAAGATTTAACAACTACTTTCAACAAAATTACCAAACCTAACTTAAAATCAAAGCTAAAATACATGCCTGCCAATGGAGCCGATACCCTCTCCATGAATTAATATCCTAAAGCTAAGTGAACCAAATTATCTTCCTATCTACTCCTGCTGGCCCCCCTCCTTTCTTCCTGCTACTCCCTAACCCTCAAGGTTTCAGCAGTGCAGGGGAGGATTTCTCCGTCTTCCCTTCTATCTCTCTTCAACGTTTTCTCATAACAGAAAGTATCCAATATGGGTTGTTTCCAAATATTGACTAAATGTCTCATTGTCTCCTTGGTTGCACTCCTGAGTTTTAGAAAAATCAACCTGTCTAGATATTGCATATCTACTAAAATGTATCTCAATACCCTGAATGATCCTGGATCACCTACAGATGTCATATATCCCTGTCCTGTTGACATAAGTCTACCATTATTAAACTTATTCACAGCAAAATATAGTAATACTATTATATCAATTCCACAGCCATGTTGTGTTAAATCTCTTACACTGCTTTCAACCACAGCTGACTTCCTAAGGGAAAATAAACTTATCTAGATCATGTAAAAAATACCCCTGCTACTGGTCAAAATATTTTCAAATAACATAATTAGATCAAAATGACTAATCTGATTTACTCCACAAAGAAAAATAATTTTACCCTTATCGTCATTCTGTCTTCTCATTGGTTCAAATTATCAATTGTGTCTAAGAACTTTAACCCACTATTTGCATTGGACACATCCTTTAATCTCTCTAGGTATTGGCTTATAGTCTTATGAAATGTCCAAGGGTTTAAAAAAATATCATGTATATCGCCACAATTCTGTCACATTTATTAATTTACGCTCCTTTTAATTCATTAGATTTAAGTAACTGCCTTTTCCTTGATTCCGTCATTCAAATACAACTCCCATTCTCTATAAATCCTTTAACCTGTTGGGGATAGGGGGCAGTATTTTCACGGCCGGATAAAAAACGTACCCGATTTAACCTGTCTGGGCTAGGGGGCAGTATTGAGAATTTTGGAAAAAATATGTTCCCATTTTTAACTGCCTCCTACACCAACTCAGAAGCTAGAATATGCATATTATTGTTCAGGTTTGGATAGAAAACACTGAATTTTCTAAAACTGTTTGAATGGTGTCTGTGAGTATAACAGAACTCCTATGGCAGGCAAAAACCTGACAAGGTTTCAAGCAGGAAGTACCCTGTCTGACAAGGAGTCGTGCGTCTTGCATCTTTTTATTGAAAAGTAAGGATCTTAGCTGTAACGTGACAATTCCCAGGGCTCCAATAGGCTCTCAGAACCCGCGAAAAACCTGAAGGTTTACGAGGGAGCCTCAGGCTGAAACACATTATCACCTTTTGTAAGTGTCGACTCAGAGGACCTTTGAATGAGGCGCGTGCACGAGTCGCTCCTGAGGAGAAATTTTATTCGGCTGTTTAGGCTCAATGCATACTCCCGGTCGGAATATTATCACTAATCTACGAGTTGAATGGCATAAAAATTGGTTTTAAACAGCGGTTGACATGCTTCGAAGTACGGTAATGGAATATTTAGACATTTTTGACACGCCAATGCGCCATGCGCGAGACCGTAAAGAAGCATTCTAGAACTCACGAACAAAACGTCGCTGTTTGGATATAACGATGGATTATTTGGGACCAAACCAACATTTGTTATTGAAGTAGAAGTCCTGGCAGTGTATTCTGATGAAGAACAAGCAAGGTAAGAACATTTTTCTTATAGGAAATGTGATTTTGGTGGAGGCTGACCTGGGTGGGTATCTAAATAGCTAGCCCTGTAATGCCGGGCTATGTACTTAGATTATTGCAAATTGTGCTTCATCCGAAAAGCTATTTTAAAATCGGACATATCGAGTGCATAGAGGAGTAATGTATCTATAATTCTTAAAATAATTGTTATGCTTTTTGTGAACGTTTATCGTGAGTAATTTAGCAAACTGTTAGTAAATTCTCCGGAAGTTTGCGGGGGTTATGCTTTTTCTGAACGTCACATGCTAATGCAAAAAGCTGTTTTTTGATATAAATATGAACTTGATTGAACAGACATGCATGTATTGTATAACACAATGTCCTAGGTGTGTCATCTGATGAAGATCATCAAAGGTTAGTGCTGCATTTAGCTGTGGTTTGGGTTTATGTGACATGATATGCTAGCTTGAAAAATGGCTGTATGATTTTTTCTGGCTGGGCACTCTGCTGACATAATCTAATGTTTTGCTTTCGTTGTAAAGCCTTTTTGAAATCGGACAGTGGGGTTAGATTAACGAGATTCTTGTCTTTAAATAGCTGTAAAATAGTCATATGTTTGAGAAATTGAAGTAATAGTATTTCTAACGATTCAAAAATCGCGCCACTGGAATTTCAGTAGCTGTTACGTAGGTGGGACGAAATCGTCCCACATACCCGAGAGAGGTTAAACTGGTTACTACTCTTGCCCAGAAGCGAGAATATGCATATAATTAGTAGATTTGGATAGAAAACACTCTAAAGTTTCTAAAACGGTTTGAATGGTGTCTGTGAGTATAACAGAACTCATATGGCAGGCAAAGACCTGAGAAGATTCCATGCAGGAAGTGGCCTGTCTGACAATTTGTAGTCCTTCTGTTGCATCTCTATCGAAATTACAGCATCTGTGCTGTTACGTGACACTTTCTAAGACTTCCATTGGCTCTCTAAAGCGTTCAGAAAGCGGAATGACGTGTCTCCTGTCTCTGGGCAAAGTACAGCAGCAGAGTTTGTAAGTGGCCTGCCTGGGGACAGTGAGTCTGGAGATGCGCGTTCACGAGACTTCGCCATTTTTTTCTTTCACTCTTTGAATGAATACAACATTGTCCGGTTGGAATATTATCGCTATTTTACGAGAAAAATAGCATAAAAATTGATTTTAAACAGCGTTTGACATGCTTCTAAGTACGATAATGGAATATTTTGAATTTTTTTGTCACGAAATGCGCTCGCGCGTTACCTTTCGCATAGTGACCTGAACGCACGAACAAAACGGAGGTATTTGGATATAACTATGGATTATTTGGAACCAAAACAATATTTGTTGTTGAAGTAGAAGTCCTGGGAGTGCATTCTGACGAAGATCAGCAAAGGTATTCCAATTTTGCTAATAGTAATTCTGAGTTTAGGTTGCCCCAAACTTGGTGGGTGTCAAATTAGCTAGCCGTGATGGCCGAGCTATGTACTCAGAATATTGCAAAATGTGCTTTCACCAAAAAGCTATTTTAAAATCTGACATAGCGTTTGCATAAAGGAGGTCTTTATTTATAATTCTTAAAATAATTGTTATGTATTTTGTCAACGTTTATCATGAGTAATTTAGTAAATTCACTGGAAGTTTTCAGTGGGTATGCTAGTTCTGAACATCACATGCTAATGTAAAAAGCTGGTTAGTGCAGCATTTAGCTGTGGTTTTGGTTTTTGTGACATATATGCTTGCTTTGAAAATGGCTGTGTGATCATTTTTGGCTGGGTACTCTCCTGACATAATCTAATGTTTTGCTTTCGCTGTGAAGCCTTTTTGAAATCGGACAACGTGGTTGGATTAACGAGAGTCTTATCTTTCAAATGGTGTAAAATAGTCATATGTTTGAGAAATTGAAGTTATAGCATTTTTGAGGTATTTGTATTTCGCGTCACGCGATTCCACTGGCTGTTGAATAGAGTGGGACGCTAACGTCCCACTTAGCCCATAGAAGTTAAGCAGGCCATTTAGACCACAAACAACGTCCTTTATCGAATTCGCCTCGCTATTATTTTGAAAGAATCTGTCTTCCTATTTAAACTAAACAAGCTATCAAAACATTCGGTTTCTATCTTAAACAAACACTAACAACCGTATCGTTCCAGTCAAAACATAACAATAATAACATTTTAGTCCCATGGTGCATGGACTGGGATCCGAACCCGGACCCCCGCATGGCAGGCAAGAATTCTACCACTGAACCACAATGCTATTGCTTAGAGCTGCAATTTCGGTGGTTGTGTCCTACTCGGTCACAACTTTTACAGGGTGTTTTACAGTTTCTGGTGAAATGTCCTGTTCTCTCGCAATTAAAACACCGCTTCTCTCCGTCTTATCCCCACAGACCCTATGTATTTGTTTTACCAGTGATTCCAATCTATCAACATTTAAACATCCATCAAAATCATACTTCTTCCTCCATTTCGGCCCAAAATAAATGTCCCTCTTATCTTTTCCCAGCATAAAACGTTCATCTCCCGTCAATACCGGGATCTCCTTAGAGGATTTACTACCCATGTTGTTAAAGTACACTCGTAGTTATTCTGCTTCTTCTCCCAATCTAGAATTTTAGATGGATTATTCGTAAGAAACTTAAACTATCTTTTATTCTATGTGCTTTAATTTATAAAACTCTGGATCAACTACAATCAGTGTCTACTCGTTGTTAATCTTTATGTGTATGCTATTTACCTTTGTCAAGCTAGAATTGAAGAATAATTATTCGCATGCTCCATGACACATTGCTTCTATCTCACGCTTAAAAGAACAAACCAGCTTTTTTCGCAACTGTTGATTTGAACAATATGTTTTCTATGTGTATCAACACCCATTAATTTCCTTCTCACAATATAGAGTTATTCTGCTAGAATGATCATACGTATCGATCCTGACACCCTGTCTTTATCTCACTCATAGACAAACACTGCAACCCGTTTTATTTTTAGGTTTTACTGCCTGTCTTTTTCTCGCGATTGTTGACAGAATTCTCCTCACACGCAATCACTCATCCCAGCATAGTTACTCTATCTCTCTCGAAACTTTATCTATAGAGGGGACTCTTGATCGGACATTAGGTCGCATACGTATGCAACTATAAACTATTTTCCAGGGGTCGTAAAGCCCTAGTTAACAACCTATTTATCTGTTGCTCCATGTAACTCTTGACAATAATATCTGTTTCTCACTCCGCCATATTAGGTCTCTCTTCTCCCATGGATAATCAGACCTAGGTTGCGCCTCCGGAAGATCTGACCATCCCCTCCTAGACGTATTTAGACAGGCGACCTATATTAATGTAATCATGTCTCTGTCCTCCTCCCTCATAATTATATTACTATATTTCGCCTTCCAATTTACGTTTCCTGCCAATGTCTTTCCACCAATTTTACGTTTTAGGTACTCAACATTTAGCTAGTTTATATTGGTAGTGGCCACAGATACCATGGAGTCATTTCGGACCCCTCCTCCTCCTGTTTGAACTTATACTCGATTCCTATCTTCCATTTGCACAGAATACTTGGTTCCCTTTAACACATTTTTCTCCACACAAACTTATAAAGACAGGTCACCAGATACAAACTCCCTTCGGGATAGTTCCAGCGTCTAACACCCAGAGTACATTAAAATCCTCTAATCACTCCCGCCTTTCACTCTCACATCAATCGTTTCCTCATTTAATGCCAACACACAGTTGTATCCTTCATTCCATCATGCAATGCAGACACACAGGTGCATTACTCATTCTATCATGCAATGCAGACACACAGGTGCATTACTCATTTCATCATGTAATGCAGACCTACAGGTGTATCACTCATTTCATCATGCAACGCAGACATTCAGGTGCTACCACTCATTCCTTATTTAATGTAATCATACAGGTGCTATTCCCCAAAACAATGAATAAAGCTTACTAACCTTGTTATTTGCAGCTGAGTTTTTCAATGTTCGTTGAATCTCGTCACCACCTCTGTCGCATACCAGTTTGCCACCGGCCTGTAAAGAACCCACAGTAAAGGGCCAGGTCTTTGATTTACGGATATTTCATCCGCCCGTGCACGGTTTCGGTGTCTCCATGGAACGACAGCGGCAGTTTTTGAGATCCGGCTCGAAGGACCAATTGTTAGAATAATTTGATATCTTGATGATAATAATCAATAATCAATTCGCCTTGACTAATGCCCAAGGTTTGTAAGACAATGGTTTAAATAATTACTTACGCACATGCATTTACACACAAACTGTTGGTGACCTGCATCCCCCATTGACTTCCCACACTGTTTATCACTACCTAGCTCAGCCTGTTCCTTTCCCTCAAGGTTAGGAACCCTTTGAAGTTGTACTCCCTTTACCATCTGTCCCCTGCTCTCTACACTAATTACATTCATTTCTTTCCCTCTCCAGTGGTCCTGGACTTTCTGGGACTAATCAGACCAATCGATCACTACATTGATCATTACATTGATTATTCATTAACCATGCTGTATGACTAATAATTAATCATGGTTTATTGATTCATTTACCTTTATTAGATAATTCTCTTATCAAGTAGGTGTCCCCATGTGAGCCTCCTTGTTGACTGGGGGTGTGGGTAAAGGGTTGCCTGTATGGGGAGTTTGTGGGTAAAGGTGGGTCAGTGGGGTTGTTAGGGGTGGTGAGGGGCTGCAGCTTCTCTCTAGGAGTCTCTACAGTCTGATCTCTGTGCTGCAGCACCCTCTTGATGACAGACAACACCTTTGCCATCTCCTCCTTTACCTGCACCAGCTCTCTCCTCATGGTGGCCTTTACCTCCTCAAGCGCTGTGGTAAGGCTCTCTCTCAGCTCCTGGACAGAGTTCTTCAGCTGGGTCCTGCACTGCTTGATATGGTCCTGTAGAAGCTCTGTGTCTGGGCTGGAGGTGGTGTAGCTGGGGGGCTGCTCCTTCAGCTCAGTAACCGATACTTCTAACAGAGCCAGCCTGTCTCTCAGCAGGCTGATGGTAGTGTGGTATTGGCTCTGGTGGTTGTAGGCAGGCAGGGGGAGGATAGTCCTGCTGTTGGGGTGCCTGAGGTGAAGGGAGAGGTCAGGGTGCTGTCCTTGTCTTTTTTGCTTTCTGCTTTCTTCCTTAGGGTGGGGAAGTCCTGAACAAAAGAGCTGAGTGCAGCCTCACTGCCCTGGACCATGACAGTGCCATTGTGGTACATGTTTACCGTCAGAAACCTGTTTTCCTGGTCCTTATCGCTGTCCTCGAAAATGTGGATTTGCCTTCCCTTTCTTTGTGGTATTGCTGACATGCCTGGTTACAGCTGTATGCCAGGCAGTAGTGTGGTCTGTGTAAAATAACAGGTTTGTAACAGTCCTGTTTTGTGAGCAGTCGGCACACAACGTTTCTGGGTTCTCCCTCAGTATTCTGTGTTTAAAATTAATTCTTCCCTTCTCTGATTTGATTTCTGCTGGATATTCCAAAAATAGGGGGGGAAGTCTCTCAGTATCTGCTGCTGGTGATGCCGCTAGCGCTGCCTCAGTGGCCATGTTGCTATGGTTACCACCAGTAAACAGTTGGAGCAAGATAGTAAACTAGCTGACAAATTTGAATTTGGCTAGCTAGCAGGATTAAGATTGGTCTTTAAACTCACGCTCTGCCAATATTTTCCTCCTGTGTTGATCTTCAGTTGTACAATTTGATTACCAATACATTTTTTGCTAATTTAATCGTGTCAATCTCACTCTTAACTTTTTAGTGTATAGGGTCAGTATTTTCGATTTCGGATGAAGAGCGTGCCCAGAGTAAACTGCCTAATACTCGGGCCCAGAGTCAAATATTAGCATATTAATTAGCATATTATTAGTAGATGTGGATAGAAAACACTCTGAAGTGTCTAAAACTGTTTGAATGATGTCTGTGAGTATAACAGAACTCATATGGCAGGCAAAAACCTGAGAGAAATCCAACCAGGAAGTGGGAAATCTGAGAATTGTAGTTCTTCTGCCAATCCCTGTATGTGGTGATGGCGAACAAACCAATGGAAGCAAAACTGCTGTACAAAGTGATAATCTTCCTGGCAGAGAGATTTCAAAGTTCACAGAGACTTGAAGGAAATCTTAAATGAAAACAAGTAGATAACGGATACCCCTCAAAGTTGAGTCTTGTTATACCTGGGTTACAGTATATTATGGTATCAGGTAATAGTCCTGTTATACCTGGGTAATAAATCAAATCAATCAAATCAAATTGTACTGGTCACATACACATGGTTAGCAGATGTTATTGCAAATGTCAAATCAAATCAAATGCCCAAGAATAACAGTATATACAGTATATACATAAGAGATGAGTAATGCAAGATATGTAAGCATTATTAAAGTGACTAGGGATCCATTTATTAAAGTGACCAATGATTTCAAGTCTGTATGTAGGCAGCAGCCTCTCTGTGTTAGTGATGGCTGTGTAACATTCAGATGGCCTTGAGATAGAAGCTCTTTTTCAGTCTCTCGGTCCCAGCTTTGATGCACCTGTACTGACATCGCCTTCTGGATGGTAGCGAGGTGAACAGGCAGTGGCTTGGGTGGCTGAGGTCACTGATGAACCTTTTGGCATTCCTATGACATCGGGTGCTGTAGGTGTCCTGGAGGGCAGGTAGTTTGCCCCCTGTGATGCGTTGTGCAGACTGCACCACCCTCTGGAGAGCCTTGCGGTTGAGGGCGGTGCAGTTGCCATACCAGGCTGTGATACAGTCCGACAGGATGCTCTCAATTGTGCATCTGTAAAAGTTTGTGAGGGTTTTAAGTGATAAGCCAAATTTCTTCAGCCCCCAGAGATTGAAGAGGCGCTGTTGTGCCTTCTTTACCACACTGTCTGTGTGGGTGGACCATTTCAGTTTGTCCGTGATGTGTACGCCAGAGGAACTTAAAACTTTCCACCTTCTCCACTGTGGTCCTGTCGATGTGGATAGAGGGGTGCTCCCTCTGCTGTTTCCTGAAGCCCACGATCATCTCCGTTGTTTTGTTGACGTTGAGTGAGAGGTTGTTTTCCTGACACCACACTCTGAGTGCCTTCACCTCCTCACTGTAGGCTGTTTTGTCATTGTTGGTGATCAAGCCTTCTACTGTTGTGTCATCTGCAAACCTTATGATTGAGTTGGAGGCGTGCATGGCCACACAGTCGTGGGTGAACAGGGAGTACAGGAGGGGGCTGAGTGTTGAGGATCAGCGAAGTGGAGATGTTGTTTCCTACCTTCACCACCTGGGGGGGGGGGGGGCGTCTGGAAGTCCAGGACCCAGTTACACAGGGTGGGGTTGAGACCCAGGGCCTCAAGCTTTACAATGAGCTTGGAGGATACTATGGTGTTGAATGCCGAGGTGTAGTCAATGAACAGCATTCTTACATAGGTATTCCTCTTGTCCAGATGAGATAGTTCAGTGTGATGGCGATTGCATTGTCTGTGGACCTATTGGGGTGGAAAGCAAACTGAGGTGGGTCTATGGTGACAGGTAAGGTAGAGGTGATATGATCCTTGACTATTCTCTCAAAAACAGTATATTATGGTATCAGGTAATTGTCTTGTTATACCTGGGTATCAGTATATTATGGTATCAGGTAATAGTCTTCTTATACCTGGTTAACAGTATATTATGGTATCAGGTAATAGTCTTGTTATACCTGGTTAACAGTATATTATGGTATCAGGTAATAGTCTTGTTATACCTGGTTAACAGTATATTATGGTATCAGGTAATAGTCTTGTTATACCTGGTTAACAGTATATTATGGTATCAGGTAATAGTCTTGTTATGCCTGGGTAACAGTATATTATGGTATCAGGTAATTATCTTGTTATGCCTGGGTAACAGTATATTATGGTATCAGGTAATTATCTTGTTATGCCTGGGCATGAGAGCACCAGCTGTTCCGAAAGAATGTGTGATCACACTCTCCGCAGCCGATGTGAGTAAGACCTTAAAACAGGGCAACATTCACAAGGCCGAAGGGCCAGACGGAATATCAGTATGTGTACTGCGAGCATGCGCTGACCAATTGGCAAGTGTCTTTACTGACATTTTCAACCTCTCCCTGTCCAGGTCTGTAATACCAACATGTTTTAAGCATTCCAGGTGACTACCTCATGAAGCTGGTTGAGAGAATGCCAATAGTGTGCAAGCCTGTCATCAAGGCAAAGGGTGGCTACTTTAACGAATCTAAAATATAAAACATATTTAGATTTGTTCAAGACTTTTTGGTTACTGCATGATTCCATATGTGTTATTTAATAGATGTGATGTCTTCACTATTATTCTACAATGTAGAAAACAGTACAAATAAAGAAAAACCCTTGAATGAGTAGGTGTGTCCAAACTTTTGACTGCTACTGTATATCCAGCTCGACTGCTTCATGACACAGACATGGCAAAGCAATCGCTGAATTTGTCTGGAGCATAACTTTCATAGCTCTACGATAAAAAAAAGTGACCTACACACTTCCTTGAACTTAAAATAAGTAAAGAAGTAATTTTGTGTGGAAGTTTAACATTTGTTTTACGTCAGAGGCAGACACATTGCATATGCTCAGAACGACAAAATCTATCTTTTCACACAGTCCTTCTCCCCTTGTCTATAGGAGGGACGCACCATGTTTAAATGGCCCAAAATGTTGAGTTAGACGTTCACAAATGTAACAGATTTTGACTAATCACTAATGTCATGATATGTTGGGTAAAGTAATAAAGAAGGTGAAATATTTTGGGTAAATATTCCTAAAAGAGATTATAACTATGTATGGACATATTATAAGGTATGAAAAGGCTTATTAATTCACCATACATTTTTATTGTATCATCATACTTGTATATGTGTTATTATACTTTTTGTGTGTGCTAGATAATATGGGTTTCTCTCAGACGTAAATAAACTATTCCAGGTGAAAGTCAAAGGTTTTAGCTTTCTAGGTGGGGGAAACACTACTACATTAATCAAAATTTTCCCTCTTGCTAGACTGACGACATAACAGTGTAAAATGTCTGTCAGCTCAACTTGTTATTCAAAGAAGTGACTTGAACACACGTTTGGGAAGAACATTTTATTGGAAAGCAATTCATGGCAAAAAGAGCATGAAAAAATATGAAAACTAATATAAAACAATATTGAAATACCAACAAAAAAAAAATAGAATAAAACCAAAGATGACAAAAACACCAAAATGTCAGTGATTACAAACAGTCTGGCCATAGTCACAAATTAAATAAAACACAAAATATAAAAATATAAGGATCCTACAAATATATATACATATATATATATACAGTGGCTTACGAAAGTATTTACACCCCATTTTTTCCTATTTTGTTGCCTAATAACCTGACATTTTGTATCATTCAATTTACACCACATACCTACCACTTTGAAGATGACATTTTTTTTAAATTGTGAAACAAACAAGAAATAAGACAAAAAAACTGAAAACTTCAGCGTGCATAACTATTAACCCCCCTAGGTCAAAACTTTGTAGAGACACCTTTTTTCAGCAATTACAGCTGCAAGTCTCTTGGGGTATGTCTCTATAAGCTTGGCACATCTAACCACTGGGATTTTTGCCCATTCTTCAAGGCAAAACTGCTCCAGCTCCTTCAACTTGGATGCGTTCCGCTGGTGTACAGCAATCTTTAAGTCATACTACAGATTCTCAATTGGATTGAGGTCTGGGCTTTGACTAGGCCATTCCAATACATTTAAATGTTTCCCCTTAAACCACTCGAATGTTGCTTTAGCAGTATGCTTAGGGTCATTGTCCTGCTGGAGGGTGAACCTCCGTCCCAGTTTCAAATCTCTGGAAGACTGAAACAGGTTTCCCTCAAGAATTTCCCTGTATTTAGCGCCATCCATCAATTCCTCAATTCTGACCAGTTTCACAGTACCTGCCGATGAAAAATATCCACACAGCATGATGCTGCCACTACCATGCTTCACTGTGGGGATGTTGTTCTAGGGGTAATGAGAGGTGTTGGGTTTGCGCCAGATTTAGCATTTTCCTTGATTGCCAAAAAGCTACATTTTAGTCTCATCTGACCAGAGCACCTTCTTCAATATGTTTGGGGAGTCTCTCACATGCCTTTTGGCAATTATTTATTTATTTTTTGCGCAATGGCTTTTTTTTCTGGCCACTCTTCCGTAAAGCCCAATTCTGTGGAGTGTACAGCTTAAAGTGGTCCTATGGACAGATACTCCAATCTCCGCTGTAGAGCTTTGCAGCTCCTTCAGGGTTATCTTTGGTCTCTTTGTTGCCTCTCTGATTAATGCCCTCCTTGCCTGGTCCGTGAGTTTTGGTTGGCGTCCCTCTCTTGGCAGGTTTGTTGTGGTGCCATATTCTTTCCATGTTTTAATACTGGATTTAATGGTGCTCTGTGTGATGTTCAAAGTTTTGGATATTTTTTTATAACCCAACCCTGATCTGTACTTCTCCACAACTTTGTCCCTGACCTGTTTGGAGAGCTCCTTGGTCTTCATGGTGTCGCTTGCTTGGTGGTGCCCCTTGCTTAATGGTGTTGCAGACTCTGGGGCCTTTCAGAACAGGTGTATATATACTGAGATCATGTGACACTTAGATTGCACACAGGTGGACTTTATTTAACTAATTATGTGACTTCTGAAGGTAATTGGTTGCGCCAGATCTTATTTAGGTGCTTCATAGCAAAGGGGGTGGAGACATATGCACGCACCACTTTTCCATTTAAAAAAGTTTTGAAACAAGTGATTTTTTTTCATTTCACTTCATCAATTTGGACTATTTGTGTATGTCCATTACATGAAATCCAAATAAAAATCAATTTAAATTACAGGTTGTAATGTAACAAAATAGGAAAAATGCCAAGGGGGATGAATACTTTTGCAAGGCACTGCATAACAAAAATATGTAAAACAAATATGAAAAGCGAATGATTTGTCATGAATGTTAGTGTCCAGACCTGGAGGTAAGAATCACACGGTGTTTCAGGAGATTGTCTGAACTGTGTCTCCGCATCCAACAGCTATAGTCTTTGATTAATATAGCTTATCTTTAATCTTTTCAAAATATAACTAACACTAAAATAACCAGAGAAGAAGAAGAAAGCATTGGTACAATTAAGATTGGCCATTTTCTATTTGATTGACACTTAGAAACATCTGCGATTAGAGCTCTGTCCTAACATAGTGTTCTCCGTTCTTTACTAAATGTGTATTCTCAATGCTTCAAAGTCTTTCTTCACGTCAGTTAACAGTTATAGATGTTTCTTCATGAAATACACTGATAAACCATATGATCAGTCTGTACAATATAGTTACAAAAAAATTACAACTTAGATGGTATGTACAATAGCTAGTACCTACTAAGTACAACGGCTATAATGTAATAAAATATTTAAACAAATGTGTTTGTTTGACACAGTTTTGACTGTGACAGATAGAATTCACACTTTTCACGTTATTTATTTATTTCTGTATAGACATCTTTAACAGTGTTATAGTACTGCATTCTGTCCTCGATAGGACAGCTCCATAGAAAATAGAACAAGAGGTGATTAACCAACACACAGAGGCCTGCAAAAGACACAACCAGCACGACTGCAAACCAACAGACCTTTTTATCTTGAGGGATACTCATATTTTCATTGTTGACGTTTTTAGGGAATAAAATCAAGAGTTGTGGGGTCATGATGATGACAAAGTATAAAGTTTAGCAAAGTTTATATATTGTAATGTACTGTACAATATACTGTACTGGTATGTACTGTACTGTCGTGGTATATTGTTCTCTAGTGGTACATTGTACTGTACTGTACAGTTTTGGTAGAATGGATTACATGCATTACAATCAGTTGTTTTTAACCGAGACAAGAACAAGCAACCACTTCTCACCAGGATCACACGTCAGTGTCACTCTGTCTGTCACACAACGAGAGTAATCATGTTGAGATCAGAGGACAGACAATAGAGCTCTGAGATCTGAAGAGATCCTAAGAGATCTTTCCTCAGCCATTTGAGCTCACTTGGTGTCATTTGATACATAGAGTAGTAGATGTTTTTTGTTGTTGTTGCGTAGACACCACACTTTTATAATGTTGAAACCATACATACAATAAAAAAAAGTACAATATCTTTTAACAGCAGTAGTCCATTTTTTTTCATTGACTTTACAATTATCCTTTTTCTCCTGACCCACTCTTGTTAAAGCACTACATGTTGCTTACATGCTGAAGACAGTCAAGATTAATGAACATCTTTCATTTTGTACAGGTTTACAAAAACGAACCAAAAAAAATATTTTTACGCCAAGGATCACATAGTTCTAAAAGTCCCTTAGGATGATGATGCAGTCGCTGTGAAGTAGTTGTACACTACCCAACAGAAGAGGAAGGTCTCTAAAGATGCTATTAGCCTTCTCTGTATGCTTACAATAGTAAGTCTTCTTGATATTACAACACATGTCATAGTTCAACCACTCTACACAGCATCAAGTAACGGTTCTAGTTTTTAACCATATTTTGTCATCGCAGCTCCTTAGAAGGTAACTGTTAAATACAGTTCTATATTTCTCTATACCTGTCTTTCTCTTCCTCTCTCTTTTCATCTCTCAACGTCCGTCACTCAAACGTAATACTCCTTGTCCTTGTTTTTCTGTTTTCCTTTGACGCCTTTCGAGCTTTGCTGTTTGTCCTTCACGACGGCTCCGTTGCTCTGCGTTGCCGAGTTGGTGATGTAATTCCTGCTCTCATCCACCTGGTAGGAACCCTCGTCCCTGTTCCTGTACTTATACATGGCATACAGGAGGATGACGATGCACAGGGCGGCGGCCGCCACTATTCCGACGACCATCCCGATGGTGCTGCTAGACTGGCGGGACACTTCCGGGGGTCCCGGGACTCGGTTGATGACGGGCTGGGTGGGCAGGGCTGTGGGTACAGTATGGAACATGGGGGAGGTTATTACAGGAGCCCTCTGCTTGGTGCTGTCTACCTCATAGGGTAGTGTGGGCAACGGGAGCAACACTACGTCTGGCTGGGGTTTTAGCTCGCGGTTATTCAGTTTGCCGGCAGGCAGCTTGGCGGGTGACGCGTGGTGCAGGGCTGCGGTGGAGGTGTAGCGGCTCTGGTCGGGTGCTAGTGACAGCATGGCGGTAGTGGTAGTCCTACCGCGGTCTGAGGATGGTTTCTTAGGTCTAAAGTCCTTGGTTTCCCACTTGGGCTGGTGAGCTTTGTAGCCACCTTCAAAAGCCGACGTGGACAAGGTCTTATCTGTTACCAAGGAGAAGGTGGCGTAAAGCTCTTCATCATCAGTAGGATGCAGGTTAGAGTCGAAATCATACCCAGATATCACCAAGCCATCATCATCATCATCACAATCATCACAATCATCGCTGCCTCGGTCCGACAAGCAAGGTACCCCGGCCTCAGTGGCCGCGGACAGGGACTCTTTGGTGGTTTCAATTATGGTGAGGGGTGGGCAGAGGGTTGGGAGGGGGATGGACGGGGGTAGCACTGATTGGTTCTCTAAGAATACAGGGATGACTAATTCACCTCCTAGACGTAGAGACAGACAAAATACACGTTAGAGAGAAGTAAGGACATCTTGGCAACCATACACATATATCTAGCTATCACATTCACCCAAAACAGAAAAGAGGTCAAATAAAAGCACAACACGATACTGTACAAAACAAAACAAAAAAAATCATGTACACACACTGTACCTACATTACACAGCTTTAAATAAGAATAAACATGCCAGAAAACAGAACAAAAGGCAAAGCAAAAAAAGGTTCAAAAGGCTACAGGAGGTGTGAGGGTGAGCCAGACGTTAAGGTTCAAAAGGCTACAGGAGGTGTGAGGGTGAGCCAGACGTTAAGGTTCAAAAGGCTACAGGAGGTGTGAGGGTGAGCCAGACATTAAGGTTCAAAAAGCTACAGGAGGTGTGAGGGTGAGCCAGACATTAAGGTTCAAAAGGCTACAGGAGGTGTGAGGGTGAGCCAGACGTTAAGGTTCAAAAGGCTACAGGAGGTGTGAGGGTGAGCCAGACGTTAAGGTTCAATCGAAGAAAAAAAGGACTCAAGAAAATATATAACCAATAGAGGCCAGCATAATGTGGATTTTAGTAGTATTTACCTTTGAAAAAAAATATTCTCTCTTATCTGACACTGAAGTCATCATGTAGCTGATGTGTATAACCGTATCCCTATTTGAAAACGGAAAACAAGCAGCACAGTGGCTTAAACCTGAATGTATTTATAATTCTACAATAAGACAGAAGTCCTAACTGGCTAGATTACCATACAGTGTCAGTAACCCCCATGGAAGAATCTGGAAAAGATCTGGCTCCCCAGTCGACCCCAGCCTCTAGCCTTTTGAGTGGCTCTACATAGCTTCCATAATGACAGGATTTCATAGGGCAGATCAATGACAGCTGAATGTTCACTCTCTGATCATTCTGGAGAGGGTGTCTGTATCATTCTGGAGGTGGTGTCTGTATCATTATGGAGGGGGTGTCTGTTTCATTCTGGAGGGTGTGTCTGTATCATTCTGGAGGTGGTGTCTGTATCATTCTGGAGGTGGTGTCTGTATCATTCTGGAGGTGGTGTCTGTATCATTCTGGAGGTGGTGTCTATCATTCTGGAGGGGGTGTCTGTTTCATTCTGGAGGGGGTGTCTGTATCATTCTGGAGGTGGTGTCTATCATTCTGGAGGTGGTGTCTGTTTCATTCTGGAGGTGGTGTCTGTATCATTCTGGAGGTAGTGTCTGTATCATTCTGGAGGTGGTGTCTGTATCATTCTGGAGGTGGTGTCTGTATCATTCTGGAGGTAGTGTCTGTATCATTCTGGAGGTGGTGTCTGTATCATTCTGGAGGTGTTGTCTATCATTCTGGAGGTGGTGTCTATCATTCTGGAGGGGGTGTCTGTATCATTCTGGAGGTGGTGTCTGTATCATTCTGGAGGTGGTGTCTGTATCATTCTGGAGGTGGTGTCTATCATTCTGGAGGTGGTGTTTGTATCATTCTGGAGGTGGTGTCTATCATTCTGGAGGTGGTGTCTATCATTCTGGAGGTGGGGTCTATCATTCTGGAGGTAGTGTTTGTTTCATTCTGGAGGTGGTGTCTGTATCATTCTGGAGAGGGTGTCTGTATCATTCTGGAGGTGGTGTCTGTATCATTCTGGAGGTGGTGTCTGTATCATTCTGGAGGTGGTGTCTGTATCATTCTGGAGGTGGTGTCTGTATCATTCTGGAGGTGGTGTCTATCATTCTGGAGGTGGGGTCTATCATTCTGGAGGTGGTGTCTGTATCATTCTGGAGGTGGTGTCTGTATCATTCTGGAGGTGGTGTCTGTATCATTCTGGAGATGGTGTCTGTATCATTCTGGAGGTGGTGTCTATCATTCTGGAGGTGGTGTTTGTTTCATTCTGGAGGTGGTGTCTGTATCATTCTGGAGGTGGTGTCTATCATTCTGGAGGTGGTGTCTATCATTATGGAGTTGGTGTCTGTATCATTATGGAGAGGGTGTCTGTATCATTCTGGAGGTGGTGTCTGTTTCATTCTGGAGGTGGTGTCTGTTTCATTCTGGAGGTAGTGTCTGTTTCATTCTGGAGGTGGTGTCTGTATCATTCTGGAGGTGGTGTCTGTATCATTCTGGAGGTGGTGTCTATCATTCTGGAGGTGGTGTCTATCATTCTGGAGGTGGTGTCTATCATTCTGGAGGTGGTGTCTGTATCATTCTGGAGGTGGTGTCTGTATCATTCTGGAGAGGGTGTCTGTATCATTCTGGAGGTGGTGTCTGTTTCATTCTGGAGGTGGTGTCTGTTTCATTCTGGAGGTAGTGTCTGTTTCATTCTGGAGGTGGTGACTGTATCATTCTGGAGGTGGTGTCTATCATTCTGGAGGTGGTGTCTATCATTCTGGAGGTGGTGTCTATCATTCTGGAGGTGGTGTCTGTGTCATTCTGGAGGTGGTGTCTGTTTCATTCTGGAGGTAGTGTCTGTTTCATTCTGGAGGTGGTGTCTGTATCATTCTGGAGGTGGTGTCTATCATTCTGGAGGTGGTGTCTATCATTCTGGAGGTGGTGTATCATTCTGGAGGTGGTGTCTGTGTCATTCTGGAGGTGGTGTCTGTATCATTCTGGAGGTGGTGTCTGTATCATTCTGGAGGTGGTGTCTGTTTCATTCTGGAGGTGGTGTCTGTTTCATTCTGGAGGTAGTGTCTGTTTCATTCTGGAGGTGGTGTCTGTATCATTCTGGAGGTGGTGTCTATCATTCTGGAGGTGGTGTCTATCATTCTGGAGATGGTGTCTATCATTCTGGAGGTGGTGTCTGTGTCATTCTGGAGGTGGTGTCTGTTTCATTCTGGAGGTGGTGTCTATCATTCTGGAGGTGGTGTCTGTATCATTCTGGAGGTGGTGTCTGTATCATTATGGAGGTGGTGTCTGTATCATTATGGAGGTGGTGTCTGTTTCATTCTGGAGGGGGTGTCTGTATCATTCTGGAGGGGGTGTCTATCATACGTGTGTGAGTATTTGGGTGTATTTGCGATGTAACCATGTGATCAACTCACAATATGATGTAGTGTAGCATGAATCACTGGGGGCTTTCATAATCAAGTTACACTTGCACAATTCAATTCAAGAGCTCGTTATTCAATTAAATTCACTTTTTTCACCCCAGCAAAGGGGGCCTTTAGTGAAAATGATACCAAAATAATTTAGCCTGCACTTTAAATTAAATAAGGTTTCAATAGCACTTTATCGTTTCTGAAAAGTCAACAAATGCCTTGTGAGTATCTACATTGAATAATTAAGAAACAACAGGTTCTTTCATATGCCCACTAATTAACTGTAAGTGATCAGTGAATGTAAACAAATAACTATCCGGCGCATCTCCTTGCACTTCAGAGCACATTATTCTAACTATAAAGCAAGCCACGCAATACAGAAATCTACCAGCAACATTGTTCTCAGCTTCAAACGAAGTATTTCATTAAAAACCTAACAAAACAACGCAAGAGCAATGAAGAGCTTTTGTAGTGATTAGAGCTGCACTGGGAACCAACAGGTTGAAATTAGACTTGCAAATCCACACATGTTGTCGGCACTTGGTTAATTTTAGAGGAGAATGACGATAAAGAATGTGCATTAATGTGTTTGTGTGTGTGTGTGTGTGTGTGTGTGTGTGTGTGTGTGTGTGTGTGTGTGTGTGTGTGTGTGTGTGTATGTGGAGGCCAACATACTGTATGAAGTAACAAATCCCCATTGTTTTCTAAAGGATAAAAAATATTTTTGGAGGAAAATACAGTGGTATCCAATCACATGCTGAGTTTGGTGTAGCGTTAAAAGGCGAGTGTAGATATGGTCTGTTTCTCAAAAGGGAAATTATGAACATTCAGGTTGTCATTGCAGCTGCCACATCCCACTGCCATCAAGGTATGTGTATACAGTTCACTAGCAAGGCTATCGTATCACTAAGCATTACAAACTGATGCAAATTTCAAATGATAAAAAAATGAATTTAAATCAAGGCAAACATTCATTAATAGTTTATCACTCACAAATTACGGCAAACAATACTATGTTAGACAAACTAGGAGAACAGTTGGATCTAATACATTAAGATTAGCTGCATGTTGTACAAAGCAAACGTAAAAAAAAAAAAAAAGTATGTTTTAAACATCATAACAGCCCACTAAAACATTATTCAAGGAAGAAACCACATAGTCTTTGTCAACTTACATCAACAATCACCTCATGATTTTGGCATGAAAAAAAAAGAAGTTTACAAAAGAAAGTTGTGTGAGAATGTTCTTGGCTCAGTATAGTTTTGTATAGATCAATAATAATTTAGCAATTGGACGTCTTGTTTATTTTTTCTTTAGACATGATGGTGCAGGGAGGGAACAACACTTACATCCACACCACATAACATGAAAAATAAACGGCAACATAATTATTATTTTTTCTTCGATAAGTAATCCAGTTTTTCAATAGAAAACGGTACATCTATACGTTTTCGCATTGACTTCTCAATAAATATCTACCTTCTATTAATTTGAAGTTTTTGCTTAGTTTGTATTTGTTCTTTAATTTAGAATGGATGGATGACTGTTCAAGGGGGAGAGGCCTATGAACATACTACAGAGGAGATGAGGATGATGAGGGTGATAGTGTAAGTCAGTTGCCATGTCCATGTAAAGGCAGTACGAGGAAGTCGGGCGGCGTTAGAGCTTTTGGCTGTAAGGAAGGGATGGGGACATACAACCAGTGAGCTTATGCATACATGCCCATCTACAGAGAATAACATAACTCTACTAACAGTGACAGTCTGACAAACCCTGAACTGCAACATCTTAGCCATGCAGTTTAGTTTTTTTACGTAATCAATCAATCATTCAATTATAAAAAAAAAGTGTAATTGTTTTTTCAAAATAGCTCTCAAAAATCTGAAAAACCAAGGAAGATATGTGGATCTGGAACCACTTCACCAAATGTTGTGTCAACTTTAATGGTGTCACGGTTGTCGTCGGTGAAGGAGGACCAAAACGCAGCAGGTATGTGTATGCTCATCTTGAGAATTTATTAACTTCAAAAATGAACGTAAAAAAAATAACAAACAAACGAAAACCACGAACGAACGAACAACAAACAGTCTGTTAAAGCATAAGGCTGAACACAGAACAATCACCCACAAATCCCAAACACAAACACACCCTACTATATGGGACTCTCAATCAAAGGCAGATAGACAACACCTGCCTTCAACTGAGAGTCCCAACCCCAATTAACCAAACATAGACATACACTCACTAGACTCTACATAGAAATACCTAAACATAAACCAACACCCGGAATTACTAATCAAACACCCTTTTTACAAAAACACACCACCCTGAACCACATAAAACAAATACCCTCTGCCACGCCCTGACCAAACTACAAAACAATTAACCTTATACTGGCCAGAACGTGACAAATGGACTGGTTTTGACAAAATGGAGGATAACTTGAAGTATTTGTTTTTAGATTATTAGCAGTGGTCTAAAGCACACAGTCCATTCGCTGAAGTAGTTCCAAATCTCCCAAAATAAGATGAACATTTAAAATTATTCTATACAAATTATAAAAAATATGATTCCAAATACACTCATCTGATTCAAAGTGGTCAAAACTAATGATTACCATAACAAAGTAAGTAATTCCCCCCAAAATCATATTCATAATAAAAATGTAATTTATAAATTTGAACAGATACAAAAATATGTATAAAATATAATAAACTATCAAAATATAAATGTCCATATAAAATGAGAGAACAAAAGCCACTTCAATTTGTACACACTACAACCAGAGGCTATAAAACAGACAGTCAGGAGGAACAGTCAGGTGACGACATTCCCTTGGTCATTGGTATTGAATGACAAATAGATCTGTTTACGCTAGTCTTAAGACATGGAGCCGGTGTGCAGTCTGGGTGTAGGTCAGAGAGAAGAACATACTGGCTGAGGATCGGGTTAATTAAGCAATAAGGCCCGAGGAGGTGTGGTATATGGCCAGTATACCACGGCTAAGGGCTGTTCTCAGGCGCAGTCACATCTTAAGCCCTTAGCCGTGGTATATTGTCCAGATATCACAAACCCTTGAGGTGCCTTATTGCTATTATAAACTGGTTATTAGAGCAGTAACAAATAAGTGTTTTGTCAAACCCGTGGTATACGGTCTGATATACCACGGCTGCAAGCTAATCAGCATTCAGGGCTCGAACCACCCAGTTTATAATATTTTTGGGGTTGTACTGCAAGATGTTGATGCATGCTTGAAGTAAGTTGCTTTTAGGGAAAGTCAAAAGGACATACGGCATGCCGGTGTCAATGGTTGAGCAAGGTTAGAGAAGTACAGGGGCGCAGTTCAACCAAGGGCTGTAGCAGTAGAAGAATGAAATTGACCCATAATTATGTATTCTACAGTAAAAGATGGAAAAATAAGTCATTACTAGGTAGCCTAGTGGTTAGAGCGTAGGGCCAGTAACTGAAAGGTTGCTGGATTGAATCCATGAGCTGACAAGGTTAAAAAAAATCTGTCGTTTTGCCCCTGAACAAGGCAGTTAACCCACAGTACCCGGGTAGGTCATCATTGAAAATAAGAATTTCTTCTTAACTGACTTGCCTAGTTAAATTTAACAAAAAAAAACATTCAAGATAAAACTTGAAGGAATTTTAATTCCCACAGCCCTTTATTTTCACAGCTAGACAGCAACAGACAGAGGAATTCCACAAGAGGGTATAAAACTATTTGTTGTATTTTTTTAAAAAGTTAAATGCAGACAAAATGTATCTGATAAACACTTTAAACTGAGGATCTCACTAACAAGATCGTTTTTTTTTGTTATTACCTGTAATTTCACCAGGAGCTTAACTTCATTTTGAAGGCGTTCTGATACATTTCATCATGTCAATGTCATTCAGCTATAGAGGTGTTTACAGCTACAGAGGTATGTACAGCTACAGAGGTGTTTACAGCTACTGAGGTATGCACAGTAACAGAGGTATGCACAGCTACAAAGGCATGCACAGCTACAGAGGAATGTACAGCTACAGAGGTGTGTACAGCTACAGAGGTGTTTACAGCTACAGAGGTATGCACAGCTACAGAGGTGTTTACAGCTACATAGGTGTTTACAGCTACAGAGGTGTTTACAGCTACAGAGGTATGCACAGCTACAGAGGTATGCACAGCTACAGAGGTGTGTACAGCTACAGAGGTATGCACAGCTACAGAGGTATGTACAGCTACAGAGGTGTGGACAGCTACAGAGGTATGTACAGCTACAGAGGTGTGTACAGCTACATAGGTGTGTACAGCTACAGAGGTGTTTACAGCTACAGAGGTATGCACAGCTACAGAGGTATGCACAGCTACAGAGGTATGTACAGCTACATAGGTGTGTACAGCTACAGAGGTGTTTACAGCTACAGAGGTGTGTACAGCTACATAGGTGTGTACAGCTACAGAGGTGTGTACAGCTACAGAGGTGTGTACAGCTACAGAAGTGTGCACAGCTACAGAGGTATGTACAGCTACAGAGGTATGTACAGCTACAGAGGTGTTTACAGCTACAGTGGTATGCACAGCTACAGAGGTGTTTACAGCTACAGAGGTATGCACAGCTACAGAGGTGTGCACAGCTACAGAGGTGTTTACAGCTACAGAGGTGTGTACAGCTACAGAGGTGTGGACAGCTACAGAGGTATGCACAGCTACAGAGGTGTGTACAGCTACAAAGGTGTTTACAGCTACAGAGGTATGCACAGCTACAGAGGTGTGTACAGCTACAGAGGTGTGTACAGCTACAGAGGTGTTTACAGCTACAGAGGTGTGGACAGCTACAGAGGTGTTTATAGCTACAGAGGTGTGGACAGCTACAGAGGTATGTACAGCTACAGAGGTGTGTACAGCTACAGAGGTGTGTACAGCTACAGAGGTATGCACAGCTACAGAGGTGTGTACAGCTACAGAGGTGTTTACAGCTACAGAGGTATGCACAGCTACAGAGGTGTTTACAGCTACAGAGGTGTTTACAGCTACAGAGGTGTTTACAGCTACAGAGGTATGTACAGCTACAGAGGTATGTACAGCTACAGAGGTGTTTACAGCTACAGAGGTATGTACAGCTACAGAGGTGTTTACAGCTACAGAGGGGTTTACAGCTACAGAGGTGTGGACAGCTACAGAGGTGTGGACAGCTACAGAGGTATGTACAGCTACAGAGGTGTGTACAGCTACAGAGGTATGTACAGCTACAGAGGTATGCACAGCTACAGAGGTGTGTACAGCTACAGAGGTGTGGACAGCTACAGAGGTGTTTATAGCTACAGAGGTGTGGACAGCTACAGAGGTGTTTATAGCTACAGAGGTGTGGACAGCTACAGACGTATGTACAGCTACAGAGGTATGCACAGCTACAGAGGTGTGTACAGCTACAGAGGTCTGGACAGGTACAGAGGTGTGTACAGCTACACAGGTGTGGACAGCTACAGAGGTGTTTATAGCTACAGAGGTGTGGACAGCTACAGAGGTGTTTATAGCTACAGAGGTGTGGACAGCTACAGAGGTGTGTACAGCTACAGAGGTGTGGACAGCTACAGAGGTGTTTATAGCTACAGAGGTGTGTACAGCTACAGAGGTGTGTACAGCTACAGAGGTATGCACAGCTACAGAGGTGTTTACAGCTACAGAGGTGTGGACAGCTACAGAGGTGTTTACAGCTACAGAGGTGTGTACAGCTACAGAGGTGTGTACAGCTACAGAGGTGTGTACAGCTACAGAGGTATGCACAGCTACAGAGGTGTGTACAGCTACAGAGGTATGCACAGCTACAGAGGTATGCACAGCTACAGAGGTATGCACAGCTACAGAGGTGTTTACAGCTACAGAGGTGTTTACAGCTACAAAGGTGTTTACAGCTACAGAGGTATGTACAGCTACAGAGGTGTTTACAGCTACAGAGGTGTTTACAGCTACAGAGGTATGTACAGCTACAGAGGTGGGTACAGCTACAGAGGTGTGTACAGCTACAGAGGTGTGGACAGCTACAGAGGTGTGCACCGCTACAGAGGTGTGTACAGCTACAGAGGTATGTACAGCTACAGAGGTATGCACAGCTACAGAGGTATGTACAGCTACAGAGGTGTTTACAGCTACAGAGGTGTGTACAGCTACAGAGGTGTGTACAGCTACAGAGGTGTGGACAGCTACAGAGGTGTGTACAGCTACAGAAGTGTGCACAGCTACAGAGGTATGTACAGCTACAGAGGTATGTACAGCTACAGAGGTGTTTACAGCTACAGTGGTATGCACAGCTACAGAGGTGTTTACAGATACAGAGGTATGCACAGCTACAGAGGTGTGCACAGCTAGAGGTGTTTACAGCTACAGAGGTGTGTACAGCTACAGAGGTGTGGACAGCTACAGAGGTATGTACAGCTACAGAGGTGTGTACAGCTACAGAGGTGTGCACAGCTACAGAGGTATGCACAGCTACAGAGGTGTGTACAGCTACAGAGGTGTTTACAGCTACAGAGGTGTTTACAGCTACAGAGGTGTTTACAGCTACAGAGGTGTTTACAGCTACAGAGGTATGTACAGCTACAGAGGTATGTACAGCTACAGAGGTGTTTACAGCTACAGAGGTATGTACAGCTACAGAGGTGTTTACAGCTACAGAGGTGTTTACAGCTACAGAGGTGTGGACAGCTACAGAGGTATGTACAGCTACAGAGGTGTGTACAGCTACAGAGGTGTGTACAGCTACAGAGGTATGCACAGCTACAGAGGTGTGTACAGCTACAGAGGTGTGGACAGCTACAGAGGTGTTTATAGCTACAGAGGTGTGGACAGCTACAGAGGTGTTTATAGCTACAGAGGTGTGGACAGCTACAGAGGTATGTACAGCTACAGAGGTATGCACAGCTACAGAGGTGTGTACAGCTACAGAGGTGTGGACAGCTACAGAGGTGTGTACAGCTACAGAGGTGTGGACAGCTACAGAGGTGTTTATAGCTACAGAGGTGTGGACAGCTACAGAGGTGTGTACAGCTACAGAGGTGTGGACAGCTACAGAGGTGTTTATAGCTACAGAGGTGTGTACAGCTACAGAGGTGTGCACAGCTACAGAGGTGTTTACAGCTACAGAGGTGTGGACAGCTACAGAGGTATGCACAGCTACAGAGGTGTTTACAGCTACAGAGGTATGTACAGCTACAGAGGTGTGTACAGCTACAGAGGTGTGTACAGCTACAGAGGTATGCACAGCTACAGAGGTATGCACAGCTACAGAGATGTGTACAGCTACAGAGGTGTGCACAGCTACAGAGGTATGCACAGCTACAGAGGTATGCACAGCTACAGAGGTGTTTACAGCTACAGAGGTGTTTACAGCTACAGAGGTGTTTACAGCTACAGAGGTATGTACAGCTACAGAGGTATGTACAGCTACAGAGGTGTTTACAGCTAGAGGTATGTACAGCTACAGAGGTGTGGAGAGCTACAGAGGTGTGGAGAGCTACAGAGGTGTGGAGAGCTACAGAGGTGTTTATAGCTACAGAGGTGTGGACAGCTACAGAGGTATGTACAGCTACAGAGGTATGCACAGCTACAGAGGTGTGTACAGCTACAGAGGTGTGGACAGCTACAGAGGTGTGTACAGCTACAGAGGTGTGGACAGCTACAGAGGTGTTTATAGCTACAGAGGTGTGGACAGCTACAGAGGTGTGTACAGCTACAGAGGTGTTTATAGCTACAGAGGTGTGGACAGCTACAGAGGTGTGTACAGCTACAGAGGTGTGGACAGCTACAGAGATGTTTATAGCTACAGAGGTGTGTACAGCTACAGAGGTGTGCACAGCTACAGAGGTGTTTACAGCTACAGAGGTGTGGACAGCTACAGAGGTATGCACAGCTACAGAGGTGTTTACAGCTACAGAGGTATGTACAGCTACAGAGGTGTGTACAGCTACATAGGTGTGTACAGCTACAGAGGTATGCACAGCTACAGAGATGTGTACAGCTACAGAGGTGTGCACAGCTACAGAGGTATGCACAGCTACAGAGGTGTTTACAGCTACAGAGGTGTTTACAGCTACAGAGGTGTTTACAGCTACAGAGGTATGTACAGCTACAGAGGTGTTTACAGCTATAGAGGTATGTACAGCTACAGAGGTGTGGAGAGCTACAGAGGTGTGGAGAGCTACAGAGGTGTGGAGAGCTACAGAGGTGTTTACAGCTACAGAGGTGTTTACAGCTACAGAGGTATGTACAGCTACAGAGGTGTTTACAGCTACAGAGGTATGTACAGCTACAGAGGTGTGTACAGCTACAGAGATATGTACAGCTACAGAGGTATGTACAGCTACAGAGGTGTGTACAGCTACATAGGTGTGTACAGCTACAGAGGTGTGGACAGCTACAGAGGTGTTTATAGCTACAGAGGTGTGGACAGCTACAGAGGTGTGTACAGCTACAGAGGTGTGGACAGCTACAGAGGTGTTTATAGCTACAGAGGTGTGCACAGCTACAGAGGTGTGCACAGCTACTGAGGTGTTTACAGCTACAGAGGTGTGGACAGCTACAGAGGTATGCACAGCTACAGAGGTGTTTACAGCTACAGAGGTATGTACAGCTACAGAGGTGTGTACAGCTACAGAGGTGTGTACAGCTACAGAGGTATGCACAGCTACAGAGATGTGTACAGCTACAGAGGTGTGCACAGCTACAGAGGTATGCACAGCTACAGAGGTGTTTACAGCTACAGAGGTGTTTACAGCTACAGAGGTGTTTACAGCTACAGAGGTGTTTACAGCTACAGAGGTATGTACAGCTACAGAGGTATGTACAGCTACAGAGGTGTTTACAGCTAGAGGTATGTACAGCTACAGAGGTGTGGAGAGCTACAGAGGTGTGGAGAGCTACAGAGGTGTTTACAGCTACAGAGGTATGTACAGCTACAGAGGTATGTACAGCTACAGAGGTGTGTACAGCTACAGAGATATGTACAGCTACAGAGGTATGTACAGCTACAGAGGTGTGTACAGCTACAGAGGTATGTACAGCTACAGAGGTATGCACAGCTACAGAGGTGTGTACAGCTACAAAGGTGTCTACAGCGAGATATTATACCTGTGCATGCAAATCATCGCATCATAAAATTGTGCGATGTCAAATGGAACATTATTATTGGCATGAGCGTAAACAACCCTTCCCTGAGTGAGATAGTAGCTAGCGAATGTCTGAGAAGCACTCGGAAGACAGATACAGGAGCTCTTATCTTGTAAAAACAGACAGCACTGCGGACAGTGGAGGAGGCAGAGGACACTGACAGATATCACTGCGGACAGTGGAGGAGGCAGAGGACACTGACAGATATCACTGCGGACAGTGGAGGAAGCAGAGGACACTGACAGGGGGTCTCTATTGAATGGAACTTATTGGCCTAATAAAGACGTTATTTAAACGGTAAAAATGTATTACCTTTTGTTGTGGCATGAACACAACCATTTATGATATTTTCATCTGATTGTCAAACAAATATCTTCAAAAAGTAGGCATGTTCGTCCACTCCAAAATAGTCACAGCATCCAAACTGCATGTATACACACGCCATTTGATGAATTGAAATAGACATCTATTACAAAACACCAAAAAGTGTGTCTAATGGCATTCAGAGATTGTCATCGAATAGGTCTATATTAATTGATGTGTCTTGCCAACAGATGTACCTTTTTTTGTTGGCTGAAAAGTCGGGACACCTGAAATAGGACTGAAACCGTCCCTGGAAAAACAGAATGGTCACCCTAACACACATGGTCATTTTACACGACTAGGCTACAATGTGTATTACCATGAACTTGAAATAGCCGGTAGCCAGTGACGTAGTGTTAAAAAAAAATAGGTGGTTGCCGGTCGTGGTAAACAAAGTAACGCTCCCTATTCTTTCAATACATGTTTTTTTTAAAGATGGGTAAACAGCGTTTACTTGGGTTTATCCTCCACTAGGCCTACACCACTGCCAGTAGCCTACCCTCTCAGCCAAGGCTATTTTAAACACATGAACATACGCAGAACAGGTAGCTTACATTCAATATAATACATGAGTTGAATCAAAAGATGTTTACCCCATAATCCATGAATTAATGACTGGAGACTTCACAAATCATGTGACCTATAACACTATCATTCCTTACATTAATGACATTTATGACAGTGTTATTTGTCATTATTAAGCATTTCACATTTGAATTAAAACATTGAACTTCAACCCTGTATGAATCATGGATCTTGGAGGTTTTGGAAAATGCACTGTAGCCTAAGTGTAAATAGGCCTAGGTAACATTTCATTATGTTTTGCAGTGAAAACAGTTCTCAAGGGCACACACATTTAAAAAAAATATATAAACGCGACATGCAACAATTTCAAAGATTTTGCTGAGTTACAGTTCATATAAGTAAATCTGTCAATTTAAATGTATTCATTAGGCCCTAAATCATTGGATTTCACATGACTGGGCATGGGCTCAGCTATGGGTGGGCCTGGAAGGGCATAGGTCCACCCACTTGGGAGTCAGGTCGATAAAATGCTCCTTAACAGGAATTTAAACAAATGTGTGCACAGAATTTGGGAGAAAAAAGCTTTTGTGCGTATGGAACATTTCTGAGTTATTTTATTTCATCTCATGAAACAGGTGACCAGCACTTTACAAGTTGTGTTTATATTTTTGTTCAGTGTAATGTAGGCCAATGCCATTGAAAAAATTGAAAGCTTCTAACCGAAAGAGTCAACTATAGTCCTACTGTCATTAACCTATACTTGTTGAATGGATTGGATGCGCATTGGTGTCTAGCTGTAAGCTAGTTGTCTAGTGATATTTTTCGACCATCGTCAGCTGATCCAGGAAAGAAAACATATATTCATAGAAAATAATGAAGCTACATAAATGGTTCTACTACTTCTGGTCATGGAGAACACCATTACCCACGGTGCACCTGAAAAACAACTCAATGAGCGCTCTAAACAGCTGACTGACTTAAGCAAACAATGATAAATCATGGGATAAATCCAATGAACAATTTTGTTTTATCAAGGACGCATGGCAAACAAATGGTGAAAATGAGGACGTACAAAGGAACATCTATGCGTAAAGGAGCAGAGGTTGAAATTCAGCACTACTGGATGGACAGCAAAGCGTCATAGAAATATAGAGTTTAAACCATGACAGCGACGTTGGGGTGTTGGTTTCATTAGAAGATTTTATTTTCACATTTACCACTGTAAAATATATTTACCCCTGCATTTGAAACATACAGGAGCATGATTAAATTAGCATTATTTAGAGACTCCCTAAAGTAGAATTTTGTTGCATTTAGGGGAACTAACATCTCATTCAGGGGAGCTGAGCCCCCCAATGGCTTCCTGTAATTCACACCATGCCCATAACAGTGTGTTTGAAGCTGGTTTTGTATTGCTTTCTTTTCTTGTATAGAGCAGAGAAAAGCTATATTTTGATATTCTACTTGGGAGGAGAACCATATAGAAGAGCATATGTTGGAGGCATTTTTGGGGATAAATACGTATGCTTCCTGATTTCTAATGATAAATGATTGTCTGGTCTTCACTGGCTGCCATCTGAGAGTTGAGGGTTCACCTCCATGTCTAACAGATGTAGAACTACTGCAACCCTCTAGCAGAGCCTGAGGAGTCCTGATCCACCTCTCTAGCAGCTTGGTGAGCTAGGCCATGGCCAGAGAAGTGTATCCTCTGCTCCATGTCTTTCACCAGGGATTTACTACCTGTCTGGGAAACACTTTATTTGGAGAGTCTTTCAGTAGATGATCTACAAACTATCAGTAACATTTCATCTAACTATCTACTAACTCCAACCCTAGCCCTAACTTTAACCCAGACTATCAGAAACATTTCAACTAACTATCTACCAACCCTAACCTTAACTTTAACCCAGACTATCAGAAACATTTCAACTACCAACCCTAACCCTAACTTTAACCCAGACTATCAGAAATATTTCAACTAACTATCTACCAACCCTAACCCTAACTTTGACCCAGACTATCAGAAACATTTCAACTAACTATCTACCAACCCTAACCCTAACTTTAACCCAGACTATCAGAAAGATTTCAACTATCTACCAACCCTAACCCTAACTTTAACCCAGACTATCAGAAACATTTCAACTAACTATCTACCAACCCTAACCCTAACCCTAACTTTAACCCAGACTATCAGAAACATTTCAACTATCTACCAAACCTAACCCTAACCCTTATCCTAACCCAAAACTTAACCCTTACCCTAACCCTAGCCCTAACTTTAACCCTTATCCTAACCCTAAACGTAACCCTTTCCCTAACCCTAATCTTAACCTGGGGCTGGCCAGCCATATAGAGGATAATTGAAAAAGGCGTTAAGACGCGGCTGCCTGTCACTTCTACTCCAGCTCCTCCACTTTGACGCTCGTTGTCACCAGTTTACTCATTATTACACACATCTGTCATCATCGTTACACACACCTGGACTCCATCACCTTCCTGATGACCTCCCCTATATCTGTCTCTCCCTTTTGTTTTTTTCCTCAGGTGTTGTTGTTTCTGTTTATGTGTTTCATGTCTGTACGCTACTCGTGTTTCTTGTTTTGATCCATGCTCATTTATTCATTAAATTCACTCCCTGTACTTGCTTCCCGATTATTAGCGTACACGTTATTCTGCCGTAACGCGCTAGATGCTCTCACTTCAAACAGAATACTGAGACAGTGACTGGCTCTGAAGAATCAAAAGGATCATTGTGAGGTTCAAAAACATAAATTCACTGTATGTTTTACAAAAAATGTTCTCTTCAATCTTATATAAAGACTACGCTAATGATGCCTACTTAACTTCGTGCTAATATGCATAATGTATAAGAATTCAGAGGCTATGAAAATCTCATGAAGACAGGTTATTTGAAGTGGATAAGTAGAGGTTTTGATGAAAATGACAGTGGCTTTTAACTGTGATTTAGCCGTTAGTTGATCATGTGTAATTACCCTGTTCACAGTGATGATGTAGGTTCATTCAGGTGATTTTACTCTCCCTGACTGACATGACACAAAACATAGAACCAGAACCCTGTAATGTCACCCCCTGATCTGTTTCACCTGTCCTTGTGATTGTCTCCACCCCCTCCAGGTGTCACTTATTTTCTCCATTGTATTTATCCCTGTGTTTCCTGTCTCTCTGTGCCAGTTCGTCTTGTATGTTTCCAAGTAAACCAGTGATTTTCCCTTTCTCCTGCTTTTTGCATTCTCCTTTTCCTAGTCCTCCCGGTTTTGACCCTTGCCTGTTTCTGGACCTTGTACCCACCTGCCTGACCATTCTGCCTGCTTTGACCACGAGCCTGTCTGCCACTCTGTACCCCCTGGACTCTGATCTGGTTTTGACCTTTTTGTCTGTCCACGACCATTCTCTTGCCTACCCCTTTGGATTAATAAACATTGTAAGACTCCAACCATCTGCCTCCTGTGTCTACATTTGGGTCTCGCCTTGTGCCTTGATATGTAAGAGTGGAAGTGTTGTAAATTCCAAAGTTACTCCAGTCTCTTCTCCCATTAATAACACCTTCCTAATATTGAGCTTTGCCCTCAATTCATCGGGGCATGGACTCTACAAGGTGTTGAAAGCATTTCACAGGGATGCTGGTCCATGTTGACTCAGTTGCTTACCACAGTTGTGTCAAGTTGGCTGGATGTCCTTTGGGTGGTGGACCATTCTTGGTACACACAGGAAACTGAACGTGTAAAACCCAGCAATGTTGAAGTTTTTGACACACCCATACCGGTGCGCCTCGCACCTACTACCCTACCCCATTCAAAGGCACTTAAATATTTTGTCTTGCGCATTCACCCTCTGAATTGTCTCAAAATATTTATTTAACCTGACTCCTCCCCTTCATCTACACTGATTGAAGTGGATTTAACAAGTGACATCAATAAGGGATCATAACTTTCACCTGGATTCACCTGGTCAGTGTATGTCAAGGAAAGAGCAGGTGTACCTTATGTTTTGAACATTTTGTGTATGTTGTAGCCTGGCTGTGTCTGATAAACTAGGAGGGGTCTGTCGACGAGAGATGGTCTTTAATCTCTGCCACTGTCAACGCATGTCTTGCTTGTTTGTGAAGTGGACCAAATCTGAACTTGAAATACACACGTGCATCCCTCAAACCTTTGTGCAAATCATGCATTGATACCGAAGGGAGGATCGGCATTGAGCTAAACATTCAATAATGCACCCATATCTCAAGAAAACGGTGTTATATCTTAAGGTAAGATTCAGCCAGAGTTTGATTTAAGGCTGTCTAATTAACTTTCTGTCTCTGGTCTTTTCAGAACACGTAACTCATCACCATTCCGTCCCTGGTCTTTTCCGAACACTACTGTAACTCATCAACATTCTGTCTGTCTTCAAACAAAAAACAAGCTCAGCTAATTTTAAAGCGACACATTTAAAATGTTGAACAATTAAATTCTGTGCTGGCAGCTACGTTAACACTGCCAATATTGCTGGCATAGTTTAGAATTGTGAAAACATTGTTCATTCGAATGCCGGTGACAAATTACTGTTTACTTTAAGAATGATGCCAAGGAATGTCTTAGCCATAAGCAGTGTTATATTCCTTTCTAAACACGATCTTTAATTGCTACAGTTTAGTGGCAGGGCATTAGCATCCTCTGTCCTCACATATCCTCACATCATTCTGACAGCAGCGTGTTCAGCAGTGTGACTGCATCGTTCCACTATACTGGAGGCTTTGGCTCAGAGGTCTAACAAAGTCTTTCGGTGTGTAGACCACCCAGGTTCAAAGTCAGCCAGACATATTATTACAAGGAACACTCGCACAATATAGGTGTAGTAGGATTATAATATCTGTCTGTTTTTGTAAGTATACTGTAGAATAGATCATGATTGGTGGGAAGATAATAATAATAATTATAATAATAATACTATTAAATAAGAAAGAGACTTTCCTTAGATCAGCACTTAGTCCTGCTAGTGAGGAGATCTGAAACACTATTTATAGACAACTAAAAACATAACATTATGACTATAAATACTGTTTCCTAAAGGAGTGAAACATCGGTACAACATACTATGATGGATCAATATAATCACGCCCCAAGCCGCCCCCCATGGATACTAAACGAAACGATCCATGGCAGTCCATCCAGACCTGACCACGCCAGATACGGTATTCTGGTATTGAGCACATGGCGTGCTGCCTAGTGACGTTCCCCTGTTCCAGCCGTAAACACCCTGTGGGTTACACTGGGAGCAGTGACATCCAAGCGATGGTCAACTCACCGCAGCACAAATATCTGCTATAATCTACCGTTTAAACAACGACCAAGACGCTGCCAGATCCCTGGGCGGTACACCGCTAGGTAACCCCTTCCCCTCGCTGTTCTATGTCTGGGAGATAGCTTCCACAATCCAGTGGGAGAGACACTGCTTAGAGAATGCCCTGCCATGAGCTGGATTAGCAAAACAGCCAAAAAACAAGTCACATAACTGGATATCCCGGTAATGTTCAATGTACAGGCGTAAAGCTCACATTGGACATAGGGCATGTAAACTCCATTGCTCTTCAGAAGCAAAATGAGGAGGCAAATAGGGAAATAGATCAAAAGTTAAGGACCTTTAGGACATGGTCATGATTTTTGCTGCGAAGGCTGTTTTTCGATACAATGTCCCTTTAGAGTCGCCTGGGGTGACAGGAAGGGTGTAAGATGGCGATTGAAGAAATGGCAGCCGTTTTACGGGCGCCTAACCAATTGTACTATTATGTGGTTTTTTTCGCGTTATTTGTAACTTATTTTGTACATAATGTTTCTGCCACCGTATCTTACGGCAAAAAAGAGCTTCTGGATATCAGGACAGCAATCACTCACCTCGGATTAGACAAAGATTTTTTCTTCAACAAGCAGGACACACAGGATGTACTTCAGACACCCGACAAGGCTGAAATCCCGTCATTGGCAAGAGAAAGAGACGCAGGTATAGAGGACACAGGGCGGGGTGCCTCGTAAGGATCCGCCAACGGTGAGTGGGAAATTTGCAATTACCATCAATATTACTTGCCAACGTACAATCATTGGACAATAAATTAGAAGAGGTACGATAATGAATATCCTACCAACGGGACATCAAAAACTGTAATATCTTATGTTTCACCTAATCGTGGCTGAATGACGACATGGAAAACATTCAGCTAGCGGGATATACGCTGCACCGGCTAGATAGAACAGCACACTCTGGTAAGACGAAGGGGGGTGGTCTGTGTATATTTGTAAACAAGAGCTGGTGCACGAAATCTAAGGAAGTCTCTAGATTTTGCTCACCTGAAGTAGAGTATCTGATGGTAAGCTGTAGACCACACTATTTGCAAAGAGAGTTTTCATCTATTTTTTTAGCGGCTGTTTATTTACCACCACAGACGGATGCTGGCACTAAGACCGCACTCAGTCAGCTGTATAAGGAAATAAGCAAACAGGAAACCGCTCACCCAGAGGTGGCACTCCTAGTGGCCGGGGACTTTAATGCAGGGAATCTTAAATCAGTTTTACCTCATTTCTATCAGAATGTTAAATGCGCAACCAGAGGGAAAGAAATTCTAGATCACCTTTACTCTACACACAGAGACGTGTACAAAGCTTTCCCTCACCCTCTATTTGGTAAATTTGACAATAATTCTATCCTCCTGATTCCTGCTTACAAGCTAAAATTAAAGCAGGAAGCACCAGTGACTCGGTCTATAAAAAAAGTGGTCAGATGAAGCAGATGCTTAACTACAGGACTGTTTTGCTAGCACAGTCTGGCTTTATCAATAAGTGCATCGTGGACGTTGTCCCTACAGTGACTGTACGTACATACCCCAACCAGAAGCCATGGATTACAGGCAACATTCGCACTGAGCTGAAGGGTAGTGCTGCTGCATTCAGTAGTGGGATTCTAACCCGGAAGCTTATAAGAAATCCTGCTATGCCCTCCTTCGAACCATCAAACAGGCAAAGCATCAATACAGGACTAAGATTGAATCATACTACACCGGCTCTGACGTTCGTCGGATGTGGCAGGGCCTGCAAACTATTACAGACTACAAAGGGAAGCACAGCCGCGAGCTGCCCAGTGACACGAGCCTACCAGATGAGCTAAATCACTTCTATGCTTGCTTCGAGGCAAGCAACACCGAGGCATGCATGAGAGCATCAGCTGTTCAGGATGACTGTGTGATCACGCTCTCCGTAGCCGATGTGAGTAAGACCTTTACACAGGTCAACATTCACAAGGCCGCTGGGCCAGATGGATTACCAGGACATGTGCTCCGGGCATGTGCTGACCAACTGGCAGGTGTCTTCACTGATATTTTCAACATGTCCCTGATTGAGTTTGCAATACCAGCATGCTTCAAGCAGACCTCCATAGTCCCTGTGCCCAAGAACAATAAGGTAACCTGCCTAAATGACTACAGACCCGTAGCACTCACGTCCGTAGCCATGAAATGATTTGAAAGGCTGGTAATGGCTCACATTAACACCATTATCCCAGAAACCCTAGACCCACTCCAATTTGCATACTGCTCAAACAGATCCACAGATGTTGCAATCTATATTGCGTTCCACACTGTTCTTTCCCACCTGAACAAAAGGAACACCTACACGAGAATGCTATTCATTGACTACAGCTCAGCGTTCAACACCATAATGCCCTCAAAGCTCATAACTAAGCTAACGATCCTGGGACTAAACACCTCCCTCTGCAACTGGATCCTGGACTTCCTGACGGGCCGCCCCCAGGTGGTGAGGGTAGGTAGCAACACATCTGCCACGCTGATCCTCAACACTGATGCCCCCCAGGGATGCGTGCTCAGTCCACTCCTGTACTCCCTGTTTGCCCACGACTGCATGGCCAAGCATGACTCCAAAACCATCATTAAGTTTGCAGACAGCACAACAGTGATTACCGACAATGACGAGACAGCCTATAGGGAGGAGGTCAGAGACCTGGCCGGGTGGTGCCAGAATAACAACCTATCCCTCAACGTAATCAAGGCAAAGGAGATAATTATGGACTACAGGAAAAGGAGGAACGAGCACGCCCCCATTTTCATCGGCGGGGCTGTAGTGGAGCAGGTTGAGAGCTTCAAGTTGTTTGGTGTCCAAATCATCAAAAAACTAGAATGGTCCAAATACACCAAGACAGTCATGAAGAGGGCATGACAAAACCTATTCCCCCTCAAGAAACTGAAAGGATTTGGCATGGGTCCTCAGATCCTCAAAATGTTCTACAGCTGCAACGTTGAGAGCATCCCTGACTGGTTGCATCACTGCCTGGTACAGCAACTGCTCGGCCTCCAACCACAAGGCACTACAGAGGGTAGTGCCTACGGCCCAGAACATCACTGGGGCTAAGCTGCCTGCCATCCAGGACTTCTACACCAGGCGGTGTCAGAGGAAGGCCCCAAAAATTGTAAAAGACCCCAGCCACCCCAGTCATAAACTGTTCTCTGTGCTACAGCATGTGAAGTGATACCAGAGCGCCAAGTCTAGGACCAAAAGGCTTCTCAACAGCTTTTAACCTCAAGCCATAAGACTCCTGAACAGGTAATCAAATGGCTACCCGGACTATTTGCATTGTTTCCCGCCAACCCCTCTTTTACGCTGCTGCTACTCTCCGTTTATCATCTATGCATAGTCACTTTAATTATACCTACGTGTACGTTACCTCAATTGTCCCGACTAACCGGTGTCCCCGCACATTGACTCTGTACCGGTACCACCTGTATATAGCCTTGCTACTGTTATTTTCACTGTCATTTTACTGTTTTTGTTTTTATTTATTTACTTTTCTATTGTTTAACTAATACCATTTTTGTTACTGTTGGTTAGGGATTGTAAGTAAGCATTTCACTGTAACGTTTACAGTTGTTGTATTCAGCGCACATGACAAATAAACTTGGATTTGATTTGTGTACTGGTAATGTGTGGAGGTCCCCAACACGTTTAGTGGAGACCAAAGCCATTAGCAGGGAAGTTTTGTGGTGCTCCATCTGGTGCTCCATCAAATGTCTGAGACCATGTACACTTTTAACACCTCGAACAACTCCTGTAGGAACATGTGGATGTCCTTCACAGAGCACTGAAAGGGAACAAGTACTTTATCTTGACACCAGAGCTCAAACACTTGCCACTTATACTCATACAGTGGAAGGCGCCCTTGCGGACTGAATGGTAGTAATAACATTTGTTTCCTGTAGGCCTCAGGGGCCAGGCCCATAGGAATCAAATCTCCACAGGCGGAAACGCATAAAGGAGGGTAAGAGGCCAATGGTGCGTCAGAGCGCATGTTCACAACAGGGCACTCGGGTCCCTCATCAAGAAAAATAAACGGCCCTGCCGAACATTTCCCATAACTGGATAGCAAAGCCACACCTGAGTTGAGACAACCGGGATCATGCACAGCCCGAAGGGAAAGATAATGAGCACTGCTCCACAGCAGCAGGGAGTGAGCCAAGGAAGACGGGAAGGGACTGAGCTCCCCTGACTGTTGATGTACAATGCATTCGGAAAGTATTCAGACCCCTTGACTTTTTCCCACATTTTGTTACGTTACAGCCTTATTCTAAAATGTATTAAATAAAAAAATGTCCTCATCAATTTACACACAATAACCCATAAGACAAAGCAAAAACAGGTTTTTAGAAATGTTTGCAGAAATTACAGAAAAATATGATTTAGATATGTTTTCAGACCCTTTTCTACGAGACTCAGGTGAATCCTGTTTCCATTGATCATCCTTGAAATGTTTCTACAACTTGGAGTCCACCTGTGGTAAATTCTATTGATTGGACATGATTTGGAAAGGCACACAACTGTCTATATAAGGTCCCACAGTTGACAGTGCATGTCAGAGCAAAAACCGAGACAGGATTGTGTCAAGGCACAGATCTGAGGAAGGGTACCAAAACCTGTATGCAGCACTGAAGGACACCAAAAACACAGTGGCATTCATCATTCTTAAATGGAAGAAGTTTGGAACCACCAAAACTCTTCCTAGAGCAATCGGGGGAGAAGGGCCTTGGTCAGGGAGAAGACAAAGAACGTGATTGTCAATCCGAATTCCTCTGTGGAGACGGGAGAATCTTCCAGAAGGACAACCATTTCTGCAGCACTCCATGAAGCAGGTCTTTATGATAGAGTGGCCAGACGGAAGCCACTCCTCAGTAAAAGGAATATGACAGCTAGCTTGGAGTTTTCCAAATGGCACCTAAAGTACTCTCAGACCATGAGAAACAAGATTCTCTGGTCTGAAGAAACCAAGATTGAAGTGTTTGGCCTGAATGCCATGTGTCACATCAGGAGGACACCTGGAACCATCCCTATGGTGAAGCATGGTGGTGGCAGCATCATGCTGTGGGAATGTTTTTCAGTGGCAGGGACCAAGATTGAATTTTGAGACTAGTCTGGATCGAGGGAAAGATGAATGGAGCAGAGTACAGAGAGATCCTTGATGAAAACCTGCTCTAGAGCTATAAGGATCACAGACCGGAGCGAAGGTTCACCTTCCAACAGGACAACAACCCTAAGCACACAACCAAGACAATGCAGGAGTGGCTTCGGGACAAGTCTCTGAATGTCCTTGAGTGGCCCAGCCAGAGCCCGCACTTTAACCTGATCGAACATCTCTAGACCTGGAAATAGCTGTGCATCGACGCAAACATCTCTAGACCTGAAAATATCTGTACATCGACGCTCCCCACCCAACTTGACAAAGCTTGAGAGGATCTGCAGAGCGGAGAATTGTAGAAACTCCCCACATACAGGTGTGCCAAGCTTGTAGCATCATACCCAAGAAGACTCAAGGCTGTAATAGCTTCCAAAGGTGCTTCAACAAAAGACTGAGTCAAGGGTCTTAACTTCTTTGGGCTAGGGGGCAGTATTTTGGCAACTGGATGAAAAATGTACCCAAAGTAAGCTGCCTGCTACTCAGGCCCAGAAGCTAGGATATGCATATAATTGGTAGACTATAGTTTTTAAAACTGTTGAAATTATGTCTGTGAGTATAACAGAACTTATTTGGCAGGCGAAACCCTGAGGACAAACCATCCAAGATTTTTTTTTGAGGTGACAGTGTTTTCAATGGGTTTCCTATGTGGATCTAGATTTCTAAGGCACTTGCTTGCAGTTCCTATCGCATCCACTGGATGTCAACAGTCTTTAGAAATTTGTTGATGTTTTTCTTCTGCGAAATGAAGAAGTACGGCAGTTCAGAACGAGGGTCGAGTCTAGTGTACTGTTGTGGCAAGGGCGCACGACCTGAAAGCTTGCTCCACTTTATTTTCGTCCGATATTGAACACAGTTTATCCCGTCTTAAATTTTATCAATTATTTACGTTAAAAAATACCTAAAGTTGTATTAGGAAAATAGTTTGAATTGTTTGGATCAAGATTACAGGTAACTTATTAGATATTTTGTAGTCAAATTGCGCGAGTTGGAACCGGTGTTTTTCTGAATAAAACGTGCCAAATAAATGGACATTTTGGAGATATAACGACAGAATTTATCGAACAAAAGGACCATTTATGATGTTTATGGGACAAATTAGAGTGTTAACAGAAGAAGATCTTCAAAGGTAAGGCATGAATTATATCGTTATTTCTGAGTTTTGTGTCACGCCTGGCGGGTTGAATTATGATTGTCATGTGTTTGTTTGATGGGGTGCTGTCCTCAGATAATAGCATGGTTTGCTTTTGCCGTAAAGCCTTTTTGAAATCTGACACGGTGGCTAGATTAACAAGAAGTTAAGATTTAATTTGGTGTCTTGCACTTGTAAATGTATGAAAGTTAAATATTTCTAATATTATATTTATTTATTTCGTGCTCTGCCATTTCACCGGATGTTGTCGAAACGTTCCGCAAGTGGAACCCCTAGATGTAAAAGATTTTAAACAGCTTGGAAAATTCCAGAAAATTATGTCATGGCTTTAGAAACTTCTGATAGGCTAATTGACATAATTTGAGTCAATTGGAGGTTTACCTGTGGATGTATTTCAAGGCCTACCTTCAAACTCAGTGCCTCTTTGTTTGATATCATGGGAAAATGTAAAGAAATCAGCCAAGACCTCAGAAAAAAATTGTAGACCCCCACAAGTCTGGTTCATCCTTGGGAGCAATTTCCAAATGCCTGAAGGTACCACGTTCATCTGTACAAACAATAGCACACAAGTATAAACACCATGGGACCACACAGCCATCATACCCCTCAGGAAGGAGACGCATTCTGTCTCCTAAAGATGAATGTACTTTGGTGCGAAAAGTGCAAATCAATCCCAGAACAACAGCAAAGGACCTTGTGAAGCTGTTGGAGGAAACAGGTACAAAAGTATCTATATCCACAGTAAAACGAGTTCTATATTGACATAACCTGAAAGGCCGCTCAGCAAGGAAGAAGCCACTGCTCCAAAACCGCCATAAAAAAGCCAGACTACGGTTTGCAACTGCACATGGGGACAAAGATTGTACTTTTCGGAGAAATGTCCTCTGGTCTGATGAAACAAAAACAACTATTTGGCCGTAATGACCATCGTTATGTTTGGAGGAAAAAGGGGGAGGCTTGCAATCCGAAGAACACCATCCCAACCGTGAAGCACGGGCGTGGCAGCATCATGTTGTGGGGGTGATTTGCTGCAGGAGGGACTGGTGCATTTCACAAAATAGATGGCATCACGAGGCAGGAAAATTATGAGGATATATTGAAGCAACATCTCAAGACATCAGTCAGGAAGATAAAGCTTGGTCGCAAACGTGTCTTCCAAATGGGAAATGACCCCAAGCATACTTCTAAAGTTGTGGCAAAATGGCTTAAGGACAACAAAGTGAAGGTATTGGAGTGGCCATCACAAAGCCCTGACCTCAATCCCATAGAAAATTTGTGGGCAGAACTGAAAAAGAAAGTGTGAGCAAGGAGGCCTACAAACCTGACTCAGTTACACCAGCTCTGTCAGGAGCAATGGGCCAACATTCACTTGACTTATTGTGGGAAGCTTGTGGAAGGCTACCCGAAACGTTTGACCCAAGTTAAACAATTTAATGGCAATGCTACCAAATACTATTTGAGTGTAAACTTCTGACCCACTGGGAATGTGATGAAAGAAATAAAAGCTGAAATAAATCATTCTCTCTACTATTATTCTGACATTTCACATTCTTAAAATAAAGTGACTGACCTAGACATGGAAGTTTCACTAGGATTAAATGTCAGGAATTGTGAAAAACTGAGTTTAAATGTATTTCAACTGTATATACTTCAATGGGTATTAAAATTGAAAATCAAATAGCAAAATGATCCTTGATATGATCTGCTTAAAACAATTCCCTATAGTTTAGTAGAACCCCCCGCTTAGACAAGGCTTAGACTGTTTAGTGCCAAAAAAGGGGTTAAATACATGAAGAAAAAAAATGTTTCCAGATCTTTCTTTAATCTCTCAGAGCCCCCCTGCTTAGACAGGGCTTGGACTCTTATGGGTTAGCCATCGTACTTATTTCACCAGCAATTTTAAGAATAACTAATTGTTTGTGATTAGGAAAGTTGAAAGAATAAGTACAAACTTCAGCACACAACATCCAGGGGTGAACACGCTCTACCACTTTGGGACAGTTTAGTTGGCGGAACGTAAGACAGCCTTGTTTTCAAATTGTTTGTTTGAGTAGCCTGAATCATTCCTGTTCACACCGAGGTATAGAGTGGAATAATTTAAGGGATGAATCCAAGCCTCAAGCTTATCACCTGTGGAAGGCGGGGCTTCCAGCGAGGTGAGGATTTCACTGGCCTTGTCAGGCATCATTGTAGATGCTTCAACAGAAGTCACGAGAGTGCGACTCCCCATAGAATTTTTTACAGAAGTTTACAGACTGAAAGGGAACCTTTAGATATGTGGACAGATGGATGAGTCACATAGCTAATAAGTTCTCTGGAGAGAGATTGCACTTTCCTATGTGATAATTACATTTTCTTGTCTTCAGAGTGAAACACATAGTTGTTGTAACCATCGGAGAGATGACTGAACACATTTTTTTTTTATTATTATTTTTATCCCAAACCTTAACCACTCAGAGTGAATGCCTATTCTTAACCGTCAAGGGAAGTTTCGGTTTCACTTTTGCACAGTTTGACTGATGTCATGCGCCGTTTTAATTACGGAATATACGCCAAAATATTCTGTAATTAATCAGCCACACTGTGTATACAGCAACATATACGGCCCCAAAGTGCATAATTAATATAGCCCCACAGTGCATATCTCTGTTGCTGCAGTTCTGCACTGGGACTGCATTTTCTTTGGTGTTTGAGATTGTGGTATGTAGAGAGTACTGGAAATTAACACTACCGTGCAATTGTCATTGGAATAGCAGGTTTAGAGTGTGATGGTATTCCATGTCCTATCGAATAATAAAATCTATGTTATTAGTTTAAAAGGTGTGTAATTATCGTCACCAGTGGAATCTTTCTTATGGAATTCCTTTAAGGGGAAAGGGGGAATACAAAACAGTTTTACAAACGGAGAACAGAGTCACATGACGACGCCTCAAGACAGAAACACAGACAAACGGACAGAAAGACAGACAAAAACAGACGAGTGCAGAACAGAAAGAGAGAAACGATGTCGCAATAGGCAATGTTGACCCTAAAGATAGGTGCCGAACTCAAAGTGACCGGAAGACAAAGCAGCCCAGTTAGTCTAAATGGAGGGTTAGGGGTCAAGGGTCAGACACACATGATGGAGCCAATTAGAGTCCACGCTTTGAAGGGATTGAGGTCACCGGGAGGTGACCCGGAAGAGGATGGGTTGAGGTTGAGTTAGCCACTACTGTTAATGCATGCCACAAAATGACTGCAACTCAAAAGAGGAAAGCATATATACTGTTGTGGCAATAAAATAATCTTTGTCATCTTCATTGAAACCAATTTAAATGCAGAATGGCTTGACAAGGAAGGGGGGAGGGATTTAGGAGGAAAAGAAAGTAGGTAGTGAACGAAGGGAGGAAGGGAGGTTAAAAAGATATCATTCTTAATTCACAACTTTCTTCAGTTAGATGTTATGGCTGCCTGCTTGAGGCCCAAAAAGTCGATGACAAGAAAATATTTTGTTGCCTTTTTATTTGCTTTGATTATCAAAACATGGGAAAGTTTGCTCTAAAAAGCCTCATGGAAACAAAGGCTCTAAAAGAGATGAGGAAAACAATTTTTTCAACCACCGAAAATTCATGCTGCACATGATGAGGCGAGACGACAGGTATGTCGTATTTCAGATAATTGGCAGGTAGATAAAGACACCGACTCAAAAACAAAACAAACACAAACCGGAAGGCAAGAGAACCGAACATACAAAAGAGACCTGCACAAACAAAACGTCAAACGAAAGTATTCAAAATAAAAACATCCCCCACATGCTTCACTCACGAAAATGACGGAAAATAAATAGCGAGACCACGTAGCATGCAGCTGTCCACGTCAACTGATGTCGGGGTTAGAATGGTGTGAATTTCTGTGTAAACATATGATGATTGGATGACTGGGGCCCTGATGATATCTGTCCTCAGAGACCTGGAGAGCTCAGAGGGCTACAGTAGAGATCAGACATGGGCTCTTTAGCACTGCTGTCTCTCATAGGAACTTTGGGAGGAATTGGAATTGACCTCTCAGAGGACGACGATCAGGTAGTGCTGATAACACCTTGGCCTGAGCAATGTGGAACCGTCTCTCAGTCGTCTGTCATTTGAGCAATGCCAGGTGATGTACCTGAAATACATTAAGGCACTTGCTCTATTGGCCTCATTTAGAGCCACAAATAAAATAATCTATAGGGCACCTGATGTGGGTGTCCCTGCCATACTAAACAGCCAGTTCCTGAGGTGGGTGTCCCTGCCATACTAAACAGCCAGTACCTGAGGTGGGTGTCCCTGCCATACTAAACAGCCAGTACCTGAGGTGGGTGTCCCTGCCATACTAAACAGCCAGTACCTGAGGTGGGTGTCCCTGCCATACTAAACAGCCAGTACCTGAGGTGGGTGTCCCTGCCATACTAAACAGCCAGTACCTGAGGTGGGTGTCCCTGCCATACTAAACAGCCAGTACCTGAGGTGGGTGTCCCTGCCATACTAAACAGCCAGTACCTGAGGTGGCTGTCCCTGCCATACTAAACAGCCAATAAAATCAAACTCAGTTTGCGTGGCTCAAAAAAGTGGGGTCATTCATGTAAATAACTGATGCTATAGGACATATTGATGGACTAACTGGCTTACAGTATATCTGTAGTGTCCATTGGTCATTCATGTAAATAACTGATGCTATAGGGCATATTGATGGACTAACTGGCTTACAGTATATCTGTAGTGTCCATGGGTCGTTCATGTAAATAACTGAAGCTATAGGACATATTGATGGACTAACTGGCTTACAGTATATCTGTAGTGTCCATGGGTCATTCATGTAAATAACTGAAGCTATAGGACATGTTGATGGACTAACTGGCTTATATCAAAACTTGCTTTAACATTTTCATTTTTCTTTGGGAAGTAAACAGTTAAGGTTAAAAGGTACACACAGTTCCATGTTGGTGTTGTGGTACACACAGTTCCGTGACAGAGAGCTGGCTTTTCAGATTTTATCCAAACAAGATAAGGCAAATCCCAAGTTCTCTCAAAAAGCTCAGAGGAACGTCTAAGTTAGCTCAATATTGTATTTTTCATATTTGGTTTGGAAAAAGACAGCAGGATAACATGTTCACCTTGAAGCAAAAAAAACACAAAAAAAACAACAGCCCTGTACACAGAAATGTGATGATATCTCTTCTCTATTAAATGTTTTACAGTGCAAGCCTCCAAATATGAAAACATTTAAAAAGGAAATACAAACACACGTAAATGAGCCAATGCTTTAATTCCTGCTAGATATCTAGTCACGCAGTAATTTCACTGAAAGCAAATCTTTAAGAAGAGAATCTCAAAATGTATCATGAGTCAAAATGCAAGTCAGGACAGTGCCACATGGATAGAGCACTGGACACAAACACGGTATGATACATTTTGAAGCATCAACACAGAGAACATGGCACATCTTCACACTAACTGTGTCTTTTTTCTCTCTCTCTCATTCAACGCTGAGAGGACAACATTTGCGTGTGTTTTGGTGACCATGTTAACACGACCCCATGGGCAAGTGTAACTCATCAAACTAATATGTTTTATATTGTTTTTGAAAGCAACATATATGATTTTATAATGTGAATAGTCCATGACAGATTTCACTATTTTCCACTTTGCTATGTATTATGTTTTCTGTAATTCAGTCAGATTTTAACGTAAAAAATCTCCAGTCTTGCCATAATTTGTTTTTTGGGTTTCTATCTTTGGAAGTTACACTTTGTGTGTCCATGGGGTTACGATGCTTTATAGGATGCAGTGCTTGATCCTCAGGTGTGCATGGAGTGAGAGATAGAGCAGCGTGAGAGCAAGCAGAGGGAAACTAACCTAGCCCACCTGCACGGCCAGAGTCACACTCCTCCAGGTCCTCGTCATCACTGGAACACTCTGCCGAAGACACCATGTCATCTGTCGTCTGCTTCATGGGCCAAACACATGGGGGAAGAACAAAACAAAATACACAAAAGAAAGGAGAAACAGAAACACAGGTACAAACACACGGACACAAACAGGAAGTGGACAAAAACACACAGACGAATAAGATAATTAGTTTCAATATTACGTTTTTTCCGCTATTTGATAGAACAATGAGGTCAGAGAACAATGAAATATATAAAATTGAAAATATGACATTTCATACACAATCTTACATTTCCTATTGCCTTACTAGAAAATCTTCAGTATTAAAGGGGAAGCATACGTAAAGGACTTTTAAATGTAAAGTTTTCCATTGAGTTCATATCCAGGCACAGTAGAAAAACAAAAGCGAAACTCCTCTTTGAAATGAATGCATTATACTGTGCAGTGTAGTTATTCATCATCGTACTGTACAGTGTAGTTCTTAATCATTATACTGTGTACAATGTAGTACTTCATCATTATACTGTACAGTGTAGTTCTTAATCATTATACTGTACAATGTAGTACTTCATCATTATACTGTACAGTGTAGTTCTTAATCATTGTACTGTACAGTGTAGTTCTTCATCATCGTACTGTAGTGTAGTTCTTAATCATTATACTGTGTACAATGTAATACTTCATCATTGTACTGTACAGTGTAGTACTCATCATTATACTGTACAGTTTAGTTCTGATCTGAGCGACTGCCAGCTCATTATAATGGAAAAACTTCTGCTGTCTTTATCAAAGCTTTTGTTTCAAACGCCCGCCATGATATTTCCCTGGCGACATCTCCTCCCCTCGGTTGTTAACTCGGTTGTTAACTCGGTCCAATTTCTCACCCCTGCCCCCTCCATCTTACCCTGTCTAATAGTATGCATTGATTTGCATTGCCATAGATCATGGCTATTGAGCAGGGAGGGCGGCTCGGTCATTGACAATCTCCTTCACCTCCATCTCTGATTTATCTCTCCTCTCCCTCGCTCCGGATGAACTCGTTTCTCAGCCTCTGCATGTCTTTATAGGAGGAGATTAGGGAGGGGATATTAGAAGTGTTGTCATGGAGCAGCTTTATGAAATGAGAAATACCAGGGGAGTAATGGAGTCATCAGTGGTTCATCATTGTACCGTACAGTGTAGGCCCCGTATATACTGCTGAGGTTGACGGGAATGTAAAAACACACACTCACACACACGCACACGCATGCGCACACGCACACACATGCACGTGCACGCGCACACGCACACGCACACCATACCTGGGCAGAAAATAATTAGTCAAATGTAGTTTTTTTAAAGAGCTTAAACTAAGGCTCTTTTATTTTAACTATTTTATTTGATATTCAAATAGAGGTCTAAGAAAAACAAATAATGTTTGGAATTATTTTGAATACCTCTCAGAAAACCAAATAATATTTGAAGATATTTAAATATATGCTAGTTATTTGAAAATAAAAATAATATTTATTTGATGGCAGCCAATTATTTAATGAAGAACCAAAAACTACAACAGTTAGATGAATTAGTCTAAATACATGATCATTAGCACATAGTTTGGAGGGCTCTTAGATATGAATCTGTAACGAGGGTCGTACAAAGGGGACCCAAGGCGCGGCGTGTGAAGTGCTCATAATTTACTTTAATGAAACACTAAATCAAAACAACAAAATGACCGTCAACAGTTCCGTCAGGTTACAAGGAACAAAACAGAAAACAACTACCCATAAACCCCCATAGACAAACCCCAACTTAAATATGATCTCCAATTAGAGACAACACGAACCAGCTGCCTCTAATTGGAGATCATCCCAAAACCCAACATAGACATAGAAAAACAAGAACTAAACATAGACACAAAAATATAGAATGCCCACCCACCTATCACACCCCGACCTAACTAAACAGAGAAAACACAGCTCTCCTAGGTCAGAGTGTGACATTACACCCCCCCCCCCACCACCTACTGTCACGTCCTGACCCTTGTAAGAGGTCATCTGCCATAGTAGAGTGGTCAGGGCGTGACAGGTGGGTTGTTTTGGGTGGTTTTGGGTTTTCTGTTTCTATGTGTTTTTTTTCTAGATTTCTATGATTTGTTTTCTATGTTTTGGCCAGGTATGGTTTCCAATCAGAGGCAGGTGTCTTTCGTTGTCTCTAATTGGAGATCATATTTAAGTTGGGGTTTGCCTATGGGGGGGGGCACACGGGTAGTTTGGCTGGGCCAGGGGTGAGCCCTGGGCCAACTCCCCGTGCTTATTGTGGTGAGCATATGCCTGCCTCTCGCACTCTCTCTCCGGTACGCCTCCATAATCCAGTACGTCCAGTGCCTGCTCCTCTCGCTCTCCCTCCAGTGTGCCTCCAGAATCCAGGAAGTCCTGTGCCTGCTTCCCACACTCTCCCTCCAGTTCGCCTCAATAGCCCAGTACGGCCGGTGCCTGCTTTGAGCACTCGGTTCCCAGTCCGGTGAGACCGGTTCCAGCTCCCCGTAGGAAGCCTCCAGTGATGATCAATGGTCCGAAGCCTCCAGTGATAATCCATGGCACGAAGCCTCCAGTGATAATCCATAGCCCAGATCCTCCAGCGGCGGCCTGCAGCCCAGATCCTCCAGCGGTGGTCTACAGCACACAGCTTCCGGTAAGGATCTACAGTCCGATTCCTCCGATAATGATCCACCGGCCAGGGTTACAGAAGCAGAAGGATCTGCGGGCAGAACGGGGGTTACGCCCTGAGCCGGAGCCACCTCCGTTGCTGGAGGATCGGAGGGAGAGGAAGGGTCTGGGTGTAGCACATGAGCCGCCATAGACGTTTATCACCCTCCTTTCCCTCCCTTTGTGTTTGGGGTTGTTTTTGTTGGTTTTTGGTTAGGTGCAGTCGGGGTCTGCACCTTTGGAGGAGGGTGTACTGTCACGTACTGACCCTTGTAAGAGGTCATCTGCCATAGTAGAGTGGTCAGGGCGTGACAGGTGGGTTGTTTTGGGTGGTTTGGGGTTTTCTGTTTATATGTGGGTTTTTTCTAGATTTCTATTTCTATGTTTTATTTTCTATGTTTTGGCCGGGTATGGTTTCCAATCAGAGGCAGGTGTCTTTCGTTGTCTCTGATTGGAAGCCATACTTAGGAAGTCTGTTTTTTCTTTGGGTTTTGTGGGTAGTTGTTTTCTGTTTTGTTCCTTGTAACTTGACGGACCTGTTGACGGTCGTTTTTATTGTTTTGATTTAGTGTTTCATTCAAGTAAAATATGAGCACTTTACACGCCGTGCCTTGGTCCCCTTGGTACGACCCTCGTTACAGAATCTTAATATAGCCTATAGCCTAGAATTAAATACATGAGGGATATGGAATCACCTCAACATTAGAGTAGGCCACTTTTGCAGCTTCAAAATGACTAACAAATATATGAGTGACACAAGGTAATACAGATCAAATCCTACTCTCTTCGGATGTGACAGGGCTTGCAAACTATTACAGATTACAAAGGTAAACCCAGCCACGATCTACACAGTCTTGCAGATGAGCTAAATGCCTTCTTTGCTCACTTTGAGGCAAACAACACTGAACCATGGATAAGAGCACCAGCTGTTCAGGTCGACTGTGTGATCACACTCTCCGTAGCCGATGTGAGTAAAACCTGTAGACAAGTTAACATTCACAAGACTGCAGAGCCAGACGGATTACCAGGACGTGTACTTTGAGCATGCGCTGACCAGCTGGCAAGTGTCTTCACGGATATTTTCCACCTCTCCCTGACCCAGTCTGTAATACCTACATGTGTATTGTTGTGTATTGTTAGATATTACTGCACTGTTGGAGCTAGGAACACAAGATTTTCGCTACACCCGCAATAACATCTGCTAAATACACTTAAAAAATATATGTGGACACGTGGTTGTCGAACATCTCATTCCAAAATCATGGGCATTAATATGGAGTTGGTCCCCCCTTTGCTGCTATAACAGCTTCCACTCTTCTGGGAAGGCTTTCCACTAGATGTTGGAACATTGCCCATTGCCACAAGAGCACATGGGCATTGTTATGCTGAAACAGGAACGGTTTTCCACAAAGTTGGAAGCACAGAATCGTCTAGAATTCATTGTACGCTGTAACCGTAAGATTTCCCTTCATTGGAAATAAGCTACCGAGCCCAAACCATGAAAAACAGCCCCAGACCAATATCCCTCCTCCACCTAACTTACAGCTGGCACTATGCATTGGGGCAGGTAGCGTTCTCCTGGCATCAGCCAAACCCAGATTAATCCGCTGGACTGCCAGTTGGTGAAACGTGATTCATCACTCCAGAGAACACGTTTCCACTGCTCCAGAGTCCAATGGGGGTGAGCTTTACACCACTTCAGCCAACACTTGGCACATGGTGATCTTAGTTTGTCCATGTTTGTCCATGGAAACCCATTTCATGAAGCTCCCAATGGACAGTTCTTGTGCTGACGCTGCTTCCAGAGACAGTTATGGTTAGGGTTAGGGTTTCCATTTCACAATAAGAGCACTTACAGTTGACCGGGACAGCTCTAGCAGGGCATACATTTGACAAACTGACTTGTTGGAAAAGTGGCATCCTATGACAGTGCCAAGTTGAAAGTTACTGAGCTCTTCAATAAGGCCATTCTACTTCCAATGTTTGTCTATGGAGATTGCATGGCTGTGTGCTTGATTTTATAAAACTGTCAGCAAAGGGTGTGGCTGAAATAGCTGAATCCACTAATTTGAAGGAGTGTCCACATACTGCTGTATATATAGTGTATCTGTACAAAACATAATTTATAATGTACGTATTTTGTAATTTTTCAGTTTATAGTAAAAAGCATTTTAATACACACAGATGAGTAAGCAGGCATTGTGGGGATCCACACTGGAGTGCTGCCAAATACAGGCCCTCAGTAAATATCAAATGATTCATTGAATATATATTTATTGTGGAAAAAGACTGCTTGCCGTCATTCAGAGGGAGTATATTGCAAATGCGAAAAGCAATGAGAAAAGTAATTGACTGATTCCGGGTAAAAATGTGTCATTATCTCCGATTTCGCAGCCAAATGGCTGAGAATGACAGTGTTTAATGTCATAAACAACCCAACGCTGCAGGCTCCCTCTAGTCCCTTTCACAGAGTTAGGAGTAATGCCATGGCTGTCTGCAAGCTCACTTATACACACCACAGTATATAGGGATATTTCTCTTAGACGCATTAGGCTGAACCTAAAATCAATGGAGTCTGTAATTGTAAAATTATACCTATTTTCTAGGAGTCCAGCCATGGGTTCCAATGGTCTATTTCTGTACGTGTCAGCGTTAGATACACACACACACACACACACACACACACACACACACACACACACATTCCTGTGTAAACCAGTGGAAAAATGTACATGTGCCTGAAGCAGCTGCGTCTCACTAGTGTCAGGCATAACGTAACCCTCATTAGAGGAGAATGGTGCCAATAATCACAACATGTCACCTGGGTACAATACGTGGAAATTAATTGTATTAGTTATATTTCCATTGAGACAAAGGTCTGTTTTTGTCGACACAATTTACTGAATACAATATAATACAAATATACAATCACATTCCTCAGCAAAGTGGTCCCCAATCAACATGTTGAACTGCCACGAGGCACCAGAACATCAAGTTGTAGTGAACTCCCTCCACACGCCTTGCAATTTCCTGAAATTCTACACATTTTGCCATGGTGCGGAGAGAATATTCTGCAATTTTATTACACATTTCATGTAATTCCACTAATTTTGCCATGGGGCACAGATTTTTTTAATGTAATTTCTTTTTTCAGTTTTACAGCTCATTAACTGATCTTCCACCCATTTTGCCATGGGGCGAAATATACTGCTCAAAAAAATAAAGGGAACACTTAAACAACACATCCTAGATCTGAATGAAATAAATAATCTTATTAAATACTTTTTTCTTTACATAGTTGAATGTGCTGCCAACAAAATCACACAAAAATAATCAACGGAAATCTAATTTATCAACCCATGGAGGTCTGGATTTGGAGTCACACTCAAAATTAAAGTGGAAAACCACACTACAGGCTGATCCAACTTTGATGTAATGTCCTTAAAACAAGGCAAAATGAGGCTCAGTAGTGTGTGTGGCCTCCACGTGCCTGTATGACCTCCCTACAATGCCTGGGCATGCTCCTGATGAGGTGGCGGATGGTCTCCTGAGGGATCTCCTCCCAGACCTGGACTAAAGCATCCGCCAACTCCTGGACAGTCTGTGGTGCAACGTGGCGTTGGTGGATGGAGCAAGACATGATGTCCCAGATGTGCTCAATTGGATTCAGGTCTGGGGAACGGGCGGGCCAGTCCATAGCATCAATGCCTTCTTCTTGCAGGAACTGCTGACACACTCCAGCCACATGAGGTCTAGCATTGTCTTGCATTAGGAGGAACCCAGGGCCAACCGCACCAGCATATGGTCTCACAAGGGGTCTGAGGATCTCATCTCGGTACCTAATGGCAGTCAGGCTACCTCTGGCGAGCACATGGAGGGCTGTGCGGCCCCCCAAAGAAATGCCACCCCACACCATGACTGACCCACCGCCAAACCGGTCATGCTGGAGGATGTTGCAGGCAGCAGAACGTTCTCCACGGCGTCTCCAGACTCTGTCACGTCTGTCACCTGCTCAGTGTGAACCTGCTTTCATCTGTGAAGAGCACAGGGCGCCAGTGGCGAATTTGCCAATCTTGGTGTTCTCTGGCAAATGCCAAACGTCCTGCACGATGTTGGGCTGTAAGCACAACCCCCACCTGTGGATGTCGGGCCCTCATACCACCCTCATGGAGTCTGTTTCTGACCGTTTGAGCAGACACATGCACATTTGTGGCCTGCTGGAGGTCATTTTGCAGGGCTCTGGCAGTGCTTCTCCTGCTCCTCCTTGCACAAAGGCGGAGGTAGCGGTCCTGCTGCTGGGTTGTTGCCCTCCTACGGCCTCCTCCACGTCTCCTGATGTACTGGCCTGTCTCCTGGTAGCACCTCCATGCTCTGGACACTATGCTGACAGACACAGCAAACCATCTTGCCACAGCTCGCATTGATGTGCCTTCCTGGATGAGCTGCACTACCTGAGCCACTTGTGTGGGTTATAGACTCCGTCTCATGCTACCACTAGAGTGAAAGCACCGCCAGCATTCAAAAGTGACCAAAACATCAGCCAGGAAGCATAGGAACTGAGAAGTGGTCTGTGGTCCCCACCTGCAGAACCACTCCTTTATTGGGGGTGTCTTGCTAATTGCCAATAATTTCAACCGGTTGTCTATTCCATTTGCACAACAGCATGTGCAATTTATTGTCAATCAGTGTTGCTTCCTAAGTGGACAGTTTGATTTCACAGAAGTGTGATTGACTTGGAGTTACATTATGTTGTTTAAGTGTTCCCTTTATTTTTTTGAGCAGTGTATATTTTTTTCAGTTTTAAAGCTAATTTCCTAAAATTCTACACATTTTGACTTGTAATATCTGAGTGAGAGTGACTCACAAAATCAAAGGGGGCCCACTGGAGGTCAGGACCCCTGGGCACGTACCCTGCATGCCTGGTCGGTATTCAACCATGATACCACCATGAAGTCATATTGAAAGGGTGAGGAAGGGATAGAGAAAATAGCCATAACAATGTGAATATATATTTCTACAAGGTTTAATAAGTCTTCTATCCATCTCCTATGCTCTTTATCCTTTAACACAGTCTATCCCAGGTCTGACAGAGGAGGAACTCTGTATTAAACCTCCGTAGAAGATTATCCCTCTATCCCAGGTCTGACAGAGGAGGATCTCTGTATTAAACCTCTGTAGAAGATTATTCCCCCGTCCCAGGTCTGACAGAGGAGGATCTCTGTATTAAACCTCTGTAGAAGATTATTCCCCCGTCCCAGGTCTGACAGAGGAGGAACTCTGTATTAAACCACTGTTGAAGATTAACTCTGTTTCCTCAAGCTTGAGAGAAGACCAGTCTTCATTCACACTGGGCAGCTGATCCACACAAATCCTCATCAATTTATTTCCAATCTACAGGAAATCAGGCGTTACTCAGAGCACAAATATCTCCTCAAATCGAGATGAAGGCGTCTATTGCTTTCATGCAACATTGGTTCCTCTTGAAGCGGAGGTGAGCTTTGGAGGTCTGTCTGTCTGTCTGTCTGTCTGTCTGTCTGTCTGTCTGTCTGTCTGTCTGTCTGTCTGTCTGTCTGTCTGTCTGTCTGTCTGTCTGTCTGTCTGTCTGTCTGTCTGTCTGTCTGTCTGTCTGTCTGTCTGTCTGTCTGTCTGTCTGTCTGTCTCTGTGGTACAATATAATATTGCATTAAACCAGAATAAAAAAAACATGTACGGTTCTACAAAGAACATATGAGATTGAGACATTTTCTTTGTAGAACCATTCACCTTAAAGGTTCTATAAATAACCCTAAAAAAGGTTCTTTATACATGTAGCCCCAAAAACGGTTATAAACATAGCGTAACCCTTTTAAGGTGTAATATATAACCTTTTTTAATGGCTCTATACAGGTTCCATTTAGAACCTTCATGTTTCTTTATAGAACCTTCAAAAAAAAGGTTCAATGCAGAACCAGAAAGTGTTCCGCTATAATTACAAGCCAAATAACCCTTACTTGGCACTATATAGAACCATTTGTTTTTGGTGTGTATTAGACAGGGTCTGTGCTGGTGGACTAGACACATTATTCAGTACAGTCCACTATTTGTACCACTATGATCAACTCGTTTCAGAGAAGCTTTGTGCATTGAGTTTAACAAATGCACACAAAAAAAATAAAACACATTCACACACCTCTAAAATCAGCTCATGCTGCCTGCCACTGATATCCAAGCCAAGCTGCATCAACCCGCTGGCAGCCCTGTAAGCTCCAACCCTGAGTCAGGTTCCATCCTGTGTGTCTGTGTATACTGATGGTTGCAGGCTGTCCTCAAGTCCTCTTAGCTCCCCGAAAAACCAGCTTCAAAGCGCACACACACACACACACACACACACACACACACACACACACACACACACACACACACACACACACACACACACACACACCATTATAGTCATGTTTGCTTAGTCCAAACTAAGGCCCACACACACTGAAGTCCTTCTCTCAGACCTCCTTCACTACAGCCTGGGGAAGACATAAAAGGGGAGGAAAGCTTTCTACAGCCATCTGCATGAGTACTGTACAACAGATATACAGATGGCTGTTTATAGCTGTATCACAGGACACTATTCTGATTGGTGTCTGACCAATATCCCCAAGGTTAACTGACAAACCTGAAGTAGACCTGGCCTCATGTGCCCTCTTTCACACAAACACACACGCACACACACACACACGCCCACACACACACATACACAACCACACACACACACACACACACACGAGCACGCGCGCCCACACACGCACACACAGGCGCGCTCATACACATGCGCCAACACACACACACGCTCACACACACACAAGCGCCCACTCACACACACTCACACTCAAACACACACACACTCAAACACACACAAAGACATACACACCATCATACTGCTAACGTCCACCTAGGTGGTGAGAGATGTTATTTGGGGTATTTTGAGGGTCTGTCTCATTGTCTATGTAATATTTAATATGCTGTTGGGTGTCTCCTCTCCTGCCTCCCATCAGGGCCGGGGTGCCTATGCTAATTTGCCTAATCAATGCAGGATATTTGCCCTGGCTGGCCGACTTGCTAACTGACAGCTGCTGCTAATCACTGAGGGAGAGAGGGAGACAGACTGGTAGGGAGAGAGGGAAACAGAGAGAGGAGGGAGGAGGAGAGAGGAAGAAAGGAGGGAGAAAGGGAGACAGAGAGAGGGAGGGGGAAGAGAGAGAAAGAGAGAGGGACAGAATAGAAAAAGCGAAGGAACGAGCTAGGCGAGAGATTGGATGCATTAAGCAGCCAGTAGAGTGAAATCCCATGTAAGATTAGATGTATCTAGCTAGTAATATGGACGAGAGAGGTAGCTAGCTATAGAATATGTTCCCTCATGTAGAATATGTTCCCTAATGTAGAATATGTTTGGAGTGATTTTGATTGACTTTGGTTAAATGTGAAACAAATGCTTCACTGAGGATTTTAGTTTCGTATAGATGAGTCACAGCCTCACTGTCCAGACACCTGCTCCTGCATACCTAATGCAGATTCATGTATCCTAGCATATTCACTGCCAGGGGACGATGGACAGCTTTGGCAGGGGGGTGAATGGTGTCTGTCTAGAAACGGGCTTTTCCTCATTTGGGCAAAAATCTATCCTCCACCCTCTTTCCTCTGTCCTATTTCCTCAGTGACCTGGTCGAGGAGATATCAATTCATTAGTATGCAAATGGTAGAGGCTCCTCCCCTCCTCGATACGATATTAACACAGTGCCTTCTGAAAATATTCAGATCCCTTGACTTTTTCCACATTTTGTTATGTTACAGCCTTATTCTAAAATGGATTAAAAAAAATGTTTCCTCATCAATCTACACACAATACCTCATAATGACAAAGCGAAAACACGTTTTTAGAAAATTTTGCAAATGTATTCAAGAAAATCTAAAACAGAAATACCTTATTTACATATGAATTCAGACACTTTGTTATGAGACTTGAAATTGAGCTCAGGTGCATCCTGTTTCCATTGATCATCCTTGAGATGTTTCTACAACTTGACTGGAGTCCACCTGTGGTAAATTTAATTGATTGGACATGATTTGGAAATGCACATGCCTGTCTATATAAAGGTCCAAAAGTTGACAGTGCATGTCAGAGCAGAAACCAAGCCATTAGGTCGAAGGAATTGTCCGCGGAATTCCCGAGACAGGATTGTGTTGAGACATAGGTCTGGGGAAGGGCACCAAAAAATTCCTGTAGCATTGAAGGTCCCCAAGAACACAGTGGCCTCCATCACTCTTAAATGGAAGAAGTTTGGAAACACCAAGACTCTTCCTAGAGCTGGCAGTCTGGCCAAACTGTGGTCACTCTGACAGAACTCCAGCGTTCCTCTGTGGAGATGGGAGAACCTCCCAGAAGGACAACCATCTCTGCAGCACTTCACCAACCAGGCCTTTACGGTAGAATGACCAGACGGAAGCCACACCTCAGGAAAAGTAAAATGACATCCCACTTGGAGTTTGCCAAAAGACACCTCTCAGACCATGAGAAATGTTCTGGTCTGATGACACTAAGATTGAACTCTTTGGCCTGAATGCCAAGTGTCACATCTGGAGGAAACATGGCACCATCCCTATGGTGAAGAATGGTGGTGGCAGCATCATGCTGTGGGGATGTTTTTCAGCAGCAGGGTCTGGGAGGCTAGCCAGGATCGAGGGAAATATTTACGGAGCAAAGTACAGAGAGATCCTTGATGAAAACCTGCTCCGGAGCGCTAAGGACCTCAGACTATGGCGAAGGTTCACCTTCCAACAGGGCAACGACCCTAAGCACACAGCCAAGACAATGCAGTAGTGGCTTCGGGAAAAGTCTCTGAATGTCCTTGAGTGGCCCAGCCAGTGTCCAGACTTGAATCTCTGAAGAGACTTGAAAATAGCTGTGCAGCGATGCTCCCCATCCAACCTGACAGAGCATCATGCTGTGGAGATGTTTTTCAGTGGCAGGGACTGGGAGACTGGTCAGGATTGAGGGTAAGATAAACGAAGCAAAGTACAGAGATTCTTAATGAAAACCTGCTCCAGAGCGTGGTTCACCTTCCAACAGGACAATGATAATCTCTGGAGAGACCTGTGCAATGATGTTCCCCGTCCAACCTGACAAAGCTTGAGATGATTTGCAGAGAAGAATGGGAGAAATCCCCAAATACAGGTGTGCCAAGCTGCTAGCGTCATACCCAAGAAGACTCAAGGCTGTAATCGCTGCCAAAGGTGCTTCAATAAAGTACTGAGTTAAAGGGTCTGAATACTGATTTAAATGTGATTTTTTTTATTTTTGTATTATACATTTGTGAACTATTTTAGCTTTGTCATTATGGGGTTTTGTGTCTACAGTGAGGGAAAAAAGTATTTGATCCGCTGCCGATTTTGTACATTTGCCCACTGACAAAGAAATGATCAGTCTATAATTTTAATGGTAGGTTTATTTGAACAGTGAGAGACAGAATAACAAAAATAACAAAAAAATCCAGAAAAACGCATGTCAAAAATGTTATGAATTGATTTGCATTTTAATGAGGGAAATAAGTATTTGACCCCCTCTCAATCAGAAAGATTTCTGGCTCCCAGGTGTCTTTTATACAGGTAACGAGCTGAGATTAGGAGCACACTCTTAAAGGGAGTGCTCCTAATCTCAGCTTGTTACCTGTATAAAAGACACCTGTCCACAGAAGCAATCAATCAATCAGATTCCAAACTCTCCACCATGGCCAAGACCAAAGAGCTCTCCAAGGATGTCAGGGACAAGATTGTAGACCTACACAAGGCTGGAATGGGCTACAAGACCATCGCCAAGCAGCTTGGTGAGAAGGAGAGGACAGGGGAGAGAGGACAGAGGAGAGAGGACGGAGGAGAGAGGGCGGAGGAGAGAGGACGGGGGGGAGGATGCAGGAGAGAGGATGCAAGAGAAATGATGCAGGAGAGAGGACAGGGGAGAGAGGACAGGGGAGAGAGGATGCAGGAGAGAGGATGCAGGAGAGAGGATGCAGGAGAGAGGATGCAGGAGAGAGGATGCAGGAGAGAGGATGCAGGAGAGAGGACAGGGGAGAGAGGATGGAGGAGAGAGGATGCAGGAGAGAGGATTCAGGAGAGAGGACAGGGGAGAAGACAGGGGAGAGGACAGGGGAGAGAGGATGGAGGAGAGAGGATGCAGGAGAGAGGACAGGGGAGAGAAGACGGAGGAAAGAGGGCGGAGTAGTTGAGCAAATCAAAATGAGAAAAGCCTGCTGTGACTTCCCTCAACTTTAATGAAACACATTTAGGAGACATTTAGCAATTTGAGAGCTATATTTGTAGAAAAAGGCTTCTGTGAAATTAGTCCCTGGCTCGTAGTTGATTAAGGTGTGGTTTGACAGTCTGATGTATTGGTATGTAGACTACCTTCCTGTTGGGTTCTGTTGGGGACAGGAACAGGGGTGGTGTGAAGCCTACCTCCCTGGTAGGTTCTGCTGGGGACAGGGTTGGTGTGTAGCCTACCTCCCTGTTGGTCTCTGGGGACAGGGACAGAGTCAAACCAAAAACCTACCCAAACCAAAAACCGTGGACAGATGGCAGCATTTGTGCAAAACTGAAAGTGCAAACCACCACATTCAACCACGGCAAGGTGACCTGGAACGTGGTCGAATACACATAGTGCAGTTATGCCCTCCGTAAGGCAATCAAACAAAGCATCAGTACAGAGACAAAGTAATGTCGCAATTCAACGGCTCAGACACAAGATCTATGTGGCAGGGACTCCAGACATTCATGGTTAACAAAGGGAAAACCATCCACGTCGCGGACACAGACGTCTTGCTCCTGGACAAGCTAAACACCTTCTTCGGCTGCTTTGAGGATAACACAGTGCCACCAATGCGGTCCACTCCCGAGGACTGTGGGCTTTCGTTCTCCGTGGCCGATGTGAGTAAGACATGTAAGCGTGCTAACCTTCGCAAGGCTGCCGGCTCAGATGACATTCCTAGCCGCATCCTCAGAGCATGCGCAGACCAGCTGGCTGGAGTATTTACGGACATATTCAATCTCTCCCTATCCCAGTCTGCAGTCCCCACTTGCTTCAAGATGTCCACCATTGTCCCTGTACCCAAGAAAGTAAAGGTAACTGAACTAAATACCTATCGCCCCATAGCACTCACTTCTGTCATCATGAAGTGCTTTGAGAGGCTAGTCAATGATCATATCACCTCCACCTTACCCTCTCTAGGGTAGGTGGGACGAAATCATCCCAACTACGTAACAGCCAGTGGATTCCTGTGGCGCGTTATTCAAATACCGTAGAAATGCTATTACTTCAATTTCTCAAACATATGACTATTTTACACCATTTTAAAGACAAGACTCTCGTTAATCTAACCACACTGTCCGATTTCAAAAAGGCTTTACAACGAAAGCAAAACATTAGATTATGTCAGCAGAGTACCCAGCCAGAAATAATCAGACACCCATTTTTCAAGCTAGCATATAATGTCACATAAACCCAAACCACAGCTAAATGCAGCACTAACCTTTGATGATCTTCATCAGATGACACTTCTAGGACATTATGTTATACAATACATGCATGTTTTGTTCAATCAAGTTCATATTTATATCAAAAACCAGCTTTTTACATTAGCATGTGACGTTCAGAACTAGCATACCCCCCGCAAACTTCCGGTGAATTTAATAAATTACTCACGATAAACATTCACAAAAAACATAACAATTATTTTAAGAATTATAGATACAGAACTCCTCTATGCACTCGCTATGTCCGATTTTAAAATAGCTTTTCGGTGAAAGCACATTTTGCAATATTCTAAGTAGATAGCCCGGCATCACAGGGCTAGCTATTTACACACCCACCAAGTTTAGCCCTCACCAAAGTCAGATTTACTATAAGAAAAATGTTATTACCTTTGGTGTTCTTCGTCAGAATGCACTCCAAGGACTTCTACTTCAATAACAAATGTTGGTTTGGTCCCAAATAATCCATAGTTATATCCAAATAGCGGCGTTTTGTTCATGCGTTCAAGACACTATCCGAAAGGGTAAATAAGGGTTACGCGCCCGACATGTTTCGTGACAAAAGAATTCTAAATATTCCATTACCGTACTTCGAAACATGTCAACCGCTGTTTAAAATCAATTTTTATGCAATTTTTCTCGTAAAAACGCGATAATATTTCTGACCGGGAATCTGTGTTTTAGTTCAAAGAGAGAGAAAGTAAAAACATGAGGTCGCCCCGTGTACGCGCCTCAGTCTGATGGTCCTCTAATAGACCACTTACCAAAGGCGGTAAAGTTTTTCAGCCAGCGGCTGGAATTACATCATTCAGCTTTTTCCCGGGTTCTGAGAGCCTATGGGAGCCGTAGGAAGTGTCACGTTACAGCAAAGATCCTACATTTTCAATAAACAGAGCCAAGAAGCTCAAGGAATGTTCAGAGAGGGTACTTCCTGTACAGAATCTTCTCAGGTTTTTGCCTGCCATATGAGTTCTGTTATACTCACTGTCACCATTCAAACAGTTTTAGAAACTTTAGGGTTTTTTCTATCCAAAGCCAATAATTATATGCATATTCTAGTTTCTGGGCAGTAGTAATAACCAGATTAAATCGGGTACGTTTTTTATCCGGCCGTGTAAATACTGCCCCCTAGCCCTAACAGGTTACCCGACACCCTAGACCCAATTCAATTGAACCACAGACGATGCAATCACCATCACAATGCACACTGCCCTATCCCATCTGGACAAGAAGAATATCTGTGTAAGCATACTGTTCATTGACTAGAGCTCAGCCCTCAACACCATTGTACCCTCCAAGCTCATCATTAAGCTCAGGTCCCTGGGTCTGAACCCTACCCTGTGCAAGTGGGTCCTGGACTTCCTGACGAACCGCTCCCAGGTGGTGAAGGTAGGAAACAACACCACTACGCTGATCCTCAACACAGGGTCCAACAAGGGTGCGTGCTCAGCCCCCTCCTGTAGTCCCTGTTCACCTATGACTGCGTGGCCATGCAAGCCTTCAACTCAATCATCACATTTGCAGACGACACAGTGGTAAGCCTGATTACCAACAATGACGAGACAGCCTACAGGGAGGAGGTGAGGGCCCTGGTGAAGTGGAGCCAGGAAAATAACCTCTCCCTCAACATCAACAAAACGAAGGAGCTGATCGTGGACTTCAGGAGACAGCAGGGGGAGAATGCCCCCATCCACATCGACGGGACCACAGTGGAGAAGGTGAAAAGCTTCAAGTTCCTCAGCGTACACATCACTGACCATCTGAAATGGTCCACCCACACAGACAGTGTGGTGAAGAACTGACAACAGCTCCTCTTCAACCTCAGGAGCCTGAATAAATTTGGCTTGGCCCCTAAGACCCTCACAAACTTTTACAGATGCACCCTTGAAAGCATCTTGTCAGGCTGTATCACCGCCTGGTACAGCAACTGCACCACCCACAACCGCAGGGCTCTCCAGAGGGTGATGCGGTCTGCCCAATTCATTACCGGTGGCACACTGCCTGCCCTCCAGGACACCTACAGCACCCAATGTCACAGGAATGCCAAAAAGAGTCATCAAGGACATCAACCAGCCAGCCACGGCCTGTTTACTCCGCTACCATACAGAAGGTGAGGTCAGTACAGGTGCATCAAAGCTGGGACCGAAAGCCTGAAAAACTGTTTCTATCTCAAGGACATCAGACTGCTAAATAGCCATCACTAGCCATCCGCCACCCAGTACCCTGCTCTGAACTTAGTCACTGTCACTAGCCGGCTACCACCTGGTTACTCAACCCTGCACCTTAGAGGCTGCTGCCCTATGTACATTGACATGGAATCACTGGTCACTTTAATAATGTTTAGATACTGTTTCACTCATTTCATATGTATATACTATATTCTACTGTATTCTAGTCAATGCCACTGATATTGCTCGTCCGAATATTTATATATTTCTTAATTCCATTCTTTTACTTTTAGATGTGTGTATTGTTGTGAATTGTTAGATACTACTGCACTGTTGGAGCGAGGAACACAAGCATTTCACTACACCCGCAATAACATCTGCTAAATATGTGTATGTGACCAATAACATCTGCTAAATATGTGTATGTGACCAATAACATCTGCTTAACACGTGTATGTGACCAATAACATCTGGTAAATATGTGTATGTGACCAATAATAGTTCATTTGATTTGATATAAAATTCTGCCTTATATGCAGCCTCTAGTTGAGAGCTTCTATTTGGTGGGCCATCAGTTCCGATATGGTTGCACAGACGATTGACTGTCCTTTTTTATTGCCTGGAAGTATGGGACTTGTAAGATTTGAACAACTCCCTTATGTTTTTTACTGTAAGCATCCAGTCCAACAAATAGATATACTATTTTTCGTAACCAATTAATCAGTTGGAAGAGACAAAGAAACACTTAACACTCAAGTCTAAAACAGCAGTAGCAGACACTAAAAGCTGCTGACCCTACCATTTAAAAACATCCTGCTTCTGAAGTGAAACTGATTCAACCTGCGTATACAGTAGACTTGACTCTGACTCTCACAGTAATTGAATAGGAGGTCAGACATCTCTGCTGGTGTGAGACGGCACAATTAGACTAACACTGTCATGAATAACCAGAGTCAAGGATTTAGACCCATTACCACAGAAGAAGACTATTATAAAGCTGACAACAACCCCAGGCCTAAACATGCAATTATACACGGCTACTAGAGTCAGACGGGGGGAGAAAAGGAACTCGGGTTCACAGAGGCTTCTGACTTCACAGCTTTCAGCAAGTGATCAGAGAGGAGCGTTGGGAGAAATGCGGAAAAGACATTTGGGGTCTGGGAGAAAGAAAACAACACTCGGACCTAAAGGGATCAAGTTCTGCAACTGACCTGCGGTGTTATCCTACGCCTGTCATTTGAGAATTGTGATTTTGGCTGAACACAGGGAGGAGTGGATGGGGTCATTGTGAAGAGGGATAGTAGATGGTGACGTCCTCCCACTCACGTCGACTCAGTGAATGTTGGAGAATGGTGGTTAAGACGTGAATCTTTTCAAAGTGCAAATCTTATGCATCTTCCGATGTGCTTTCGTTGCTGAATTATTTCTAGCACAATTGCTTTCATAGGCTGCAGGATAAAGAATGTTAAAGAATGGATGCTCTTTAGTCCGAAAATCACTCTCAACTTCCAAAACGTCTACTAATATCTAGCTTTACAACTCTGAAAACAAAGCCATTTTGTCATACTCTACATGCTATTCCAGCCTAGCTCAGATCCATCAATCAGGTCTCTATACATCAGCTGTGTGGTGATGTGGAGTCCAGACGGGACCTATATCATCAGCTGTGTGGTGATGTGAGATCCAGACAGGACCTAGATCATCAGCTGTGTGGTGATGTGGAGTCCAGACAGGACCCAGATCATCAGCTGTGTGGTGATGTGGAGTCCAGACAGGACCCAGATCATCAGCTGTGTGGTGATGTGGAGTCTAGACAGGACCCAGATCATCAGCTGTGTGGTGATGTGGAGTCTAGACAGGACCCAGATCATCAGCTGTGTGGTGATGTGGAGTCCAGACAGGACCCAGATCATCAGCTGTGTGGTGATGTGGAGTCTAGACAGGACCTAGATCATCAGCTGTGTGGTGATGTGAGATCCAGACAGGACCTAGATCATCAGCTGTGTGGTGATGTGGAGTCTAGACAGGACCCAGATCATCAGCTGTGTGGTGATGTGGAGTCCAGACGGGACCTAGATCATCAGCTGTGTGGTGATGTGGAGTCCAGATAGGAGCTAGATCATGTAAAAAGACAGATAGGGATGTTTATTCTCACACAAACATACAAGCGCATACACACCAACATGCTTGTGCACAAACACACACAACTCCCTGCAGCAGCTCCTAATCAATTATAGTGCACCTGGTTAAAACGCTGATTCCTAAGATTCCACAGCAGTTTAAAACAGTTCTCTCTGTTATGTTTTTCTACTTCTGAGAGATGTAAAATGTAGAATGGGTTAATACATTTGAAGATGTACAGACTTGGTGGAAATTAGATGGTGGGTATTTCTTCTTCTTCTACAAACTGCTCTGAACATCTGTTTCCCCTCTGCTACATGAAGAGTTGTGTTTGTCAGGCGTCTGGCACTCAGACAATAAGCATAGAAATGCCAAGTCGGTCTCTCTTGATCTGTTTCATGTTTGGTCAATGTGTCTGAGCAGTGAGCTTCACATACATTTATATTTTTTACATTGCTTCTACTCGCTGTTTATTATCTATGCATAGACACTTTACCCCTACCGACAGGACATGTATAAATTACCTCGACTAACCTGTACCCCTGCACATTAGGGCAGTCTTGATACAACATTTTGAACATAAATGAAATGGTTCATTGGATAAGTCTAAAAAGTTGCACATACACTACTGCCATCTAGTGGCCAAAACTTTAATTGCACATGGGCTGGAATAATACATTATGGCCTTTCTCTTGCATTTCAAAGTTAATGGAACAAAAAAAATACAAAAAAACGCTTAGTTTTTTCTTTGATTTACCTTTTACCAGATCTATTGTGTTATATTCTCCTATATTCCTTTCATTGTTCCACAAACTTCAAAGTGTTTCCTTTCAAATGGTATCAAGAATATGCATATCCTTGCTGCAGTGCCTGAGCTACAGGCATGTCATTTTAGGCAAACATTTTAAAAAGGGGAAGATCCTTAAGAGACACACCTAGTTAAACCTATCATATCCCTCCGTAACACTCCTAGTTAAACCTATCATATCCCTCAGTAACACTCCTAGATAAAACTATCATCTCCCTCCATCACACTACTAGATACACCTATCATCTCCCTCCATCACACTCCTAGTTAAACCTACAGTGGCATGCGAAAGTATTCACCCCCCTTGGCATTTTTCCTATTTTGTTGCCTTACAACCTGGAATTAAAATAGATTGTTGGGGGGTTTGTATCATTTCATTTACAAAACATGCTTACCACTTTGAAGATGCAAAATATTTTTTATTGTGAAACAAACAAGAGCTAAGACCAAAACACAGAAAACTTGAGCGTGCATAACTTTTCACCCCCCCAAAATCAATTATTTGTAGAGCCACCTTTTGCAGCAATTACAGCTGCAAGTATCTTGGTGTATGTCTCTATAAGCTTGGCACATCTAGTCACCGGGATTTTTTCCCATTCTTCAAGGAAAAACTGCTCCAGCTCTTTCAAGTTGGATGGGTTCCGCTGGTATACAGCAATCTTTAAGTCATACCACAGATTCTCAGTTGGACTGAGGTCTGGGCTTTGACTAGGCCATTCCAAGACAATTAAATGTTTCCCCTTCAACCACATGAGTGTTGCTTTAGCAGTATGCTTAGGGTCATTGTCCTCCGGGAAGGTGAACCTCCGTCCTAATCTCAAATCTCTGGAAGACTGAGACAGGTTTCCTTCAAGAATTTCCCAAGGCCAACCATCATTCCTTCAGTTCTGACCAGTTTCCCAGTCCCTGCCAATGGAAAACATCCCCACAGCATGATGCTGCCACCAGCATACTTCACCGTAGAGATGGTGCCAGGTTCCTCCAGACATGACGCTTGGCATTGAGGCCAAAGAGTTCAATCTTGGTTTCATCAGACCAGAGAATCTTGTTTCTCATGGTCTGAGAGTCCTTTAGGGTCCTTTCGGGAAACTCCAAGCGGGCCGTCATGTGCCTTTTACTGAATATTGACTACCGTCCGGCCACTCTACCATAAAGGCCTGCTTGGTGGAGGGCTGCAGAGATGGTTGTCCTTCTGGAAGATTTCTCCCATTTCCACAGAATAACTCAGGAGCTCTGTCAGAGATACCATCGGGTTCTTGGTCACCTACCTGACAAAGGCCCAGTTTGACCAAGCGGCCAGCTCTAGGGAGAGTCTTGGTGGTTCCAAACTTCTTCCATTTAAGAATGATGTAAGCCACTGTGTTCTTGGGGACCTTCAATGCTGCACAAATATTTTGGTACCCTCCCCCAGATCGCGACACAATCCTGTCTTAGAACTTCACGGACAATTCCTTCGACCTCATGGCTTGGTTTTTGCTCTGACATGCACGTTCAACTGTTGGACCTTATATAGACAGGCGTGTGCCTTTCCAAATCATGTCCAATCAATTCAATTTACCACAGGTGGACTCCATCAAGTTGAAAAAACATCTCAAGGATGATCAATGGAAACAGGATGCATCTGAGCTCAATTTGCTGGGAAAAAAATATGTGTTTCGCTTTGTGATTATGGGGTATTCAAAGCAAATCAAATGCTATTGGTCACATACACATTTTTAGCAGATGTTATTGAGCATGTAGTGAAATGCTCCAACAGTGCAGTAATACCTAGCTAAATGCTTGTGTTCTAGCTCCAACAGTGCAGTAATACCTAGCTAAATGCTTGTGTTCTAGCTCCAACAGTGTGGTAATACCTAGCTAAATGCTTGTGTTTCTAGCTCCAACAGTAATACCTAGCTAAATGCTTGTTTTCTAGCTCCAACAGTGTGGTAATACCTAGCTAAATGCTTGTGTTCTAGCTCCAACAGTAATACCTAGCTAAATGCTTGTGTTCTAGCTCCAACATTAATACCTAGCTAAATGCTTGTGTTTCTAGCTCCAACATTAATACCTAGCTAAATGCTTGTGTTCTAGCTCCTACAGTGCAGTATGTTATTGTGTGTAGATTGATAAGGATTTTTTTATTTAATACATTTTAGAATAAGGCTTTAAAGTAACAAAATGTAAAAAGTCAAAGGGTCTGAATACTTTCCGAATGCACCGTAGATGTGGAAAAAAACGGTGTTTATTAAGATATAATCCCCTTGCAACCATGGGTATCACATAATTCAAATAATAGATTATATAAATATCCTGGACAATGAAGATAAATGCAGCTGTCCGAGACAAAGAGTTACACTGCCTTCAGAAAGTATTCACCTTTTTACTTTCTTTCATATCTTGTTGTGTTATAGCCTGCTTTAAAATGGATTAAACTGTGATTGTGTGTCACTGGCTTACATACAATACCAAATAATGTCAAAGCGGAATTAGGTTTTTACCCCCCCCCCCCCCCCCCCCCCCCCTTTGAGCTTAGTACATAATTTCTGAAGGCACTGTAGATAATGAAACCATGTAGAATGAAGCACAAAACTAAGCACTGGGCTCAAGTGTGATTTTCTACCACAATGTCCTTATAGATGCAGATGAATGAAATCATGTGGAATGGGCAGTTACCCTGAAATACTTGCATACACACATTAACACACACACACAAATCCCTCACACACATTTGCCTTAGAAGAAAAGCCCATTAATAGGACAACTTCACCCAAGATAAGGAAGATTAGTGTCTAAGACACCAGCACCCTTGCTGACTTTAAGAGGAGCCCACTCAGAAGAGAGGCATAAAAAGGCTCCACTTTATTAAGCCATTAAAAGGGAAGTGGCCATGTATTAAGTTGACATGGTGGAACACACAACTCAGCCAGCCTACAAAGACAATTAGAGCGGCCTTCCCTTTAACGGAGCCAAACATAAATCATACTGGGCTGTTTAAATATGTTTGTAATATATGGGATTGGGACTCAGGGCTGAGGCAGTTTGTTTGTTCTCTCTCCCTCCCTCCCTCCCTCCCTCTCTCCCTCCCTCCCTCCCTGTTTAAGGAAGTATACCTGCCAGTGTGCACTAAACACACACACACACGTACACACAATTTTCGATTCCACTGGAGGAATAAGCTTGTTCCATCCCCATAGAGAGAGACGTAAACACCATCACCTTGAGCCAGTAAAGCGTCTTCTTGAATTATCGACATGACTCTGCTGTTGTTCTATCAAACTTCTTCAGCTGCAAACTGTGGACATGGGCTTGTTATGACCTACAGTGATTACTGGAACTAAAACACTGTGTTGGCATTTAGCTCAGTAATACAAAAGAGTTAGATTAAGTTCCATGGTGTGTTAAAACAGATATTATTCAAATCTGGTAGCACAGCATCACAGTAAAGTAAAGATGTACAGCTGAAGTTGGAAGTTTACATACACTTATGTTGGAGTCATTAAAACTCATTTTTCAACCACTCCACAAATATCTTGTTAACAAACCATAGTTTTGGCAAGTTGGTTAGGACATCTACTTTGTGCTTGACACAAGTAATTTTTACAACAATTGTTTACAGACAGATTTATTTCACTGATAATTCACTGTATCACAATTCCAGTGGATCAGAAGTTTACATACACTAAGTTGACTGTGCCTTTAAACAGATTGGAAAATTCCAGAAAATGATGTCATGGCTTTAGAAGCTTCTGATAGGCTAATTGACATCATTTGAGTCAAGTGGAGGTGTACCTGTGTATGTATTTCAAGTCCTACCTTCAAACTCAGTGTCTCTTTGCTTGACATCATGGGAAAATCTAAACAAATCAGCAAAGACCTCATAATATTTTTTTTAGACCTCCACAAGTCTGGTTCATCCGTTGGAGGAATTTCCAAATGCCTGAAGGTACTACGTTAATCTGTAGAAACAATAGAACGCAAGTATAAACACCATGGGACCACGCAGCCATCATACAGCTCAGGAAGGAGACGCGTTCTGTCTCCTAGAGATGAACGTACTTTGATGCGAAAAGTGCAAATCAATCCCAGAACAACAGCAAACGACCTTGTGAAGATGCTGGAGGAAACAGGTACAAAAGTATCTATATCCACAGTAAAATGAGTCCTGTATCGACATAACCTGAAAGGCCACTCAGCTAGGAAGAAGCCACTGCTCCAAAACAGCCTGTCACGTCCTGACCAGTAAATGGGGTTATTTGTCATTATAGTTGGTCAGGGCGTGGCAGGGGGGTGTTTGTTTTGTGTGTTTGGATATTGTGGGTTTAGGTTCTAGTTTTAATATTTCTATGTTTAAATCTAGCTTTTCATATTTAGTTGTGTTTGTTTTCACTTGTGTTTGTGGGTGGTTGTTTCTAGTATAGTCTGTGCACCTTACTGGACTGTTTTTGTTGTTTGTTTATTTTGATTAAGTGTGTTCTTTATTAATAAAATTAAGAAGATGAGCACTTTACCCGCTGCGTTTTGGTCCACTCAATACGAACCTTGTGACACAGCCATAAAAAAGCCAGACAACGGTATGCAACTGTACATGGGGACAAAGATCATACTTTTTGGAGAAATGTCCTCTGGTCTAATGAAACAAAAATAGTGTGGCTGGCCATAATGTCCATCGTTTTCTTAGGAGGAAAAAGGGGGAGGCTTTCAAGCCGAAGAACACCATCCCAACCGTGAAGCACAAGGGTGGCAGCATCATGTCGTGGGGGTGCTTTGCTGCAGGAGGGACTGGTGCACTTCACAAAATAGATGTCATCACGAGGATGGAAAATTACGTGGATATATTGAAGCAACATCTCAAGACATCAGTCAGGAAGTAAAAGCTTGGTCGCAAATAGGTCTTCCAAATGGACAATGACCCCAAGCATACTACCAAAGTTCTGGCAGAATTGCTTAAGGACAACAAAGTCAAGGTATTGGAGTGGCCATCACAAAGCCTTGACCTCAATCCCATAAAAAATGTGTGGGCAGAACTGAAAAAGCGTGTGCGAGCAAGGAGGCCTACAAACCTGTCTCAGTTACACCAGCTCTGTCAGGAGGAAGGGGCCAAAATTCACACTTATTGTGGGAAGCATGTGAAAAGCTACCAAAAACTTTGGCCCAAGTTAAACAATTTAAAGGCAATGCAACCAAATACTAATTGAGTGTATGTAAACTTCTGACCCACTGGGAATGCGATGAAAGAAATAAAACCTGAAAAAAATCATTCTCTGCTATTATTCTGACATTTCACATTCTTAAAATAAAGTTACTAGGATTAAATGTAGAGAATTCTGAAAAACTGAGTTTAAATGTATTGGCTAAGGTGTATGTAAACTTCCGACTTCATCCGTATCTTTCCCTGTCTGTTTTTACTGTAGAACCCAAGCTAAATGAAGGCCTCCGTCACACTGCTGGTCACATGGAGACATATTGACAGTTTGTATCCTTACATTAACACACCTACCGTCTCCATTAGACACCTACCGTCTCCACAAGACACCTACCGTCTCCACTATACGCCTACCGTCTCCACTATACGCCTACCGTCTCCACCACCGTCTCCATTAGACACCTACCGTCTCCACCACCGTCTCCATTAGACACCTACCGTCTCCACCACCGTCTCCATTATACACTTACCGTCTCCACTAGACACCTACCGTCTCCACTAGACACCTACCGTCTCCACTAGACACCTACCGTCTACACTAGACACCTACCGTCTCCATTAGACACCTACCGTCTCCACCACCGTCTCCATTAGACACCTACCGTCTCCACTAGACACCTAACGTCTCCACCACCGTCTCCATTATACACCTACCGTCTCCACTAGACACCTACCGTCTCCACTAGACACCTACCGTCTCCACTAGACACCTACCGTCTCCACTAGACACCTACCGTCTCCATTAGACATCTACTGTCTCCAATAGATACCTACCGTCTCCATTAGACACCTACCGTCTCCATTAGACACCTACCGTCTCCATTAGACACCTACCGTCTCCATTAGACACCTACCGTCTCCATTAGACACCTACCGTCTCCATTAGACACCTACCGTCTCCATTAGACACCTACCGTCTCCACCACCGTCTCCATTAGACACCTACCGTCTCCACTAGACACCTAACGTCTCCACCACCGTCTCCACTAGACACCTACCGTCTCCACTAGACACCTACCGTCTCCACTAGACACCTACCGTCTCCACTAGACACCTACCGTCTCCACTAGACACCTACCGTCTCCACTAGACACCTACCGTCTCCATTAGACACCTACTGTCTCCACTAGACACCTACAGTCTCCATTAGACACCTACCGTCTCCATTAGTGTGTGTGTGTGGGCTGGGTACAGGGTAAAGGCTACAGTGAAAGAAGACACTCTTCCTGCTTGTCAATAATGCCGAGGCTGCAGTGAGGGTATCTCCAAACATATGACACCAAACAAATGCACCAATAAACACCCAGGGGAGGAGAGAAGGAGGGAGAGAGAGAGAGAGGGAGACAAAAGGGAGCAGGAGCAAGGAAGTGTGGTTGAAGTAGAAAAAGAGAGTCGATAGAGAAACAGAGAGAGAGAAACAGAGAGAGGGAGAAACACAGAGAGAAAGAGAGAAACACACACAGAGAGAGAGAGAGAGAGAGAAAGAGAGAGAGAGAGGGAGAAACACAGAGAGAGAGAGAGAGAGAAAGAGAGTAATAAAGATAGTTTGTAATAAAAATAAAGAGAGGACGATAGGTATTCAATACGCCCCAGACACACTCACTATTCTAATCCAGCATCAAAGGAGAAACGCCATGCAGTAATAATGTCTGATAAGATTGATAAACTACAAAAATTAAATTATTCTGCCTCCAAAGGCCCAGCTAATAATTCACAGTACTGAACAACGTTGAATGACAGGTAATTGAATAATGATTAAATAAACATACAATGTTTCTGGTTGACTGTGCTATTTGTACATAATACCCCGAGGACTCTTTATCTCTACTTCTAAAATTGGGTCTATAGGAACTTACAGCACATCAACAATACCGGAGGTAGAATAGCATTATTAATCATATTGAATTTAAACATGTACTGACTGGAATATCTCAAATAACCTAAACTCCAACAATTACTCCACAGCCGATAGGGAACAACAAAAGCAAACAAAGAGACAAATAAAGAGTACATACTGAATGTATCTTCTGAATGTGGTGGATAAGACAAACTGAATGTGGTGGATAAGACAAACTGAATTTACCTTCTGAATGTGGTGGATAAGACAAACTGAATGTACCTTCTGAATGTGGTGGATAAGACAAACTGAATGTGGTGGATAAGACAAACTGAATGTGGTGGATAAGACAAACTGAATGTACCTTCTGAATGTGGTGGATAAGACAAACTGAATGTGGTGGATAAGACAAACTGAATGTGGTGGATAAGACAAACTGAATGTACCTTCTGAATGTGGTGGATAAGACAAACTGAATGTGGTGGATAAGACAAACTGAATTTACCTTCTGAATGTGGTGGATAAGACAAACTGAATGTACCTTCTGAATGTGGTGGATAAGACAAACTGAATGTGGTGGATAAGACAAACTGAATGTGGTGGATAAGACAAACTGAATGTACCTTCTGAATGTGGTGGATAAGACAAACTGAATGTGGTGGATAAGACAAACTGAATGTGGTGGATAAAACAAACTGAATGTACCTTCGGAATGTGTGGATAACACAAACTGAATGTACCTTTTGAATGTGGTGGAGAAGACAAACTGAATGTACCTTTTGAATGTGGTGAATCAGATAAACTGAATGTACCGTCTGAATGTTATGTTTTCCCTTGTTCTCTCTCTCTCTCTCTTTCTCTAATTCAAGCTGCTGTATTGGCATGAAAAACATTGCTTCAATATTGCGAAAGCAACAATGTATTCAATATACATTGGACTAAAATTATGAAGAATAACAAGAATTACATGATAAATAATACAAATATCAACAATAAAATGGTAACAGTCAATAGCATCAATTAAAAAATATAATAAATAATATGGAAAATAAAAGTCCAAATTTGGAAAATGAACATGCTACTGTTATGAATTCTACCATCATCAGTACCACCACCACCATCAGCATTACTACTACTACTACCATCATCATTACTACTACTACTACCACTACCATCATCATTACTACTACTACTACCACCATCATCATTACCACTACTACTACCATCATCATTACTACTACTACTACCATCATCATTACTACTACTACTACCATCATCATTACTACTACTACTACCATCATCATTACTACTACTACCATCATCAGTACCACCACCACCATCACCATTACTACTACTACTACCATCATCATTACAACTACTACTACCATCATCATTACTACTACTACCACTACCATCATCATTACTACTACTACTACCATCATCATTACTACTACTACTACATCATCATTACTACTACTACTACCATCATCATTACTACTACTACTACCATCATCATTACTACTAATACTACCACTACCATCATCATTACTACTACTACCATCATCATTACTACTACTACTACCATCATCATTAATACTACTACTACTACCACCATCATCATTGCTACTACTATTACCATCATCATTACTATCATTACTACTACTACTACCGTCATCATTACTTCTACTACTACCATCATCATTACTACTACTACTACTACCACTACCATCATCATTACTACCACTACCATCATCATTACTACTACTACCACTACCATCATTACTACTACTACTACCATCATCATTACTACTACTACTACTACTACCACTACCATCATCATTACTACCACTACCATCATCATTACTACTACTACTACTACTACTACCATCATCATTACTACTAATACTACCACTACCATCATCATTACTACTACTACCATCATCATTACTACTACTACTACCATCATCATTAATACTACTACTACTACCACCATCATCATTGCTACTACTATTACCATCATCATTACTATCATTACTACTACTACTACCGTCATCATTACTTCTACTACTACCATCATCATTACTACTACTACTACTACCACTACCATCATCATTACTACCACTACCATCATCATTACTACTACTACCACTACCATCATTACTACTACTACTACCATCATCATTACTACTACTACTACTACTACCACTACCATCATCATTACTACCACTACCATCATCATTACTACTACTACTACTACCATCATCATTACTACTACTATTACCACTACCATCATCATTACTACTACTACTACCATCATCATTACTATCATTACTACTACTACTACCACCGTCATCATTACTTCTACTACTACCATCATCATTACTACTACTACTACTACTACCATCATCATTACTACTACTACCATCATCATTACTACTATGACTACTACTATCATCATTACTACTACTACCATCATCATTACTACTACCATCATCATTACTACTACTACTATCATCATTACTACTACCACTACCATCATCATTACTACTACTACTACCACCATCATCATTACTACTACTACTACCATCATCATTACTACTACTACTACCATCATCATTACTACTACTACTACCACCATCATCATTACTACTACTACTACCATCATCATTACTACCACTACCATCATTACTACCACTACCATCATTACTACCACTACCATCATCATTACTACTACCACTACCATCATCATTACTATTACTACCATCATCATTACTACCACTACCATCATCATTACTACTACTACCATCATCATTACTACTACTACTACCATCATCATTACTACCACTACCATCATCAGTACTACCACTACAAGCATCATTACTACTACTACCACTACCATCATCATTACTACTACTACTACCATCATCATTACTACTACTACTACCACCATCATTACTACTACTACTACCATCATCATTACAACTACTACTACCATCATCATTACTACTACCATCAACATTACTACTACTACCATCATCATTACTACTACTACTACCACCATCATCATTACTACTACTACTACCACTACCATCATCATTACTATGACTACTACCATCATCATTACTATTACTACTACCACTACCATCATCATTGCTACTACTACCATCAACATTACTACCACTACCATCATCATTACTACTACTACCACCATCATCATCATTACTACTACTACTACTACCATCATCATCATTACTACTACTACTACCACTACCATCATCATTACTACTACTACTACTACCATCATCATTACTACTACTACTACCATCATCATTATTGTATTCAATATACATTGGACTAAAATTATGAAGAATAACAAGAATTACATGATAAATAATACAAATATCAACAATAAAATGGTAACAGTCAATAGCATCAATTAAAAAATATAATAAATAATATGGAAAATAAAAGTCCAAATTTGGAAAATGAACATGCTACTGTTATGAATTCTACCATCATCAGTACCACCACCACCATCAGCATTACTACTACTACTACCATCATCATTACTACTACTACTACCATCACCATTACTACTACTACTACCATCACCATTACTTCTACTACTACCATCATCATTACTACTACTACTACCATCACCATTACTACTACTACTACCATCACCATTACTACCACTACTACCATCATCATTACTACTACTACTACCATCATCATTACTACTACTACTACCATCATCATTACTACTACTACTACCATCATCATTACTACTACTACTACCATCATCATTACTACTACTACTACCATCATCATTACTACTAATACTACCACTACCATCATCATTACTACTACTATCACCACTACCATCATCATTACTACTACTACTACCATCATCATTACTACTACTACTACCATCATCATTAATACTACTACTACTACCACCATCATCATTGCTACTACTATTACCATCATCATTACTATCATTACTACTACTACTACCGTCATCATTACTTCTACTACTACCACTACCATCATTACTACTACTACTACCATCATCATTACTACTACTACTACTACCACTACCATCATCATTACTACCACTACCATCATCATTACTACTACTACTACTACCATCATCATTACTACTACTATTACCACTACCATCATCATTACTACTACTACTACCATCATCATTACTATCATTACTACTACTACTACCACCGTCATCATTACTTCTACTACTACCATCATCATTACTACTACTACTACTACCATCATCATTACTACTACTACTACTACTACCATCATCATTACTACTACTACCATCATCATTACTACTATGACTACTACTATCATCATTACTACTACTACCATCATCATTACTACTACCATCATCATTACTACTACTACTATCATCATTACTACTACCACTACCATCATCATTACTACTACTACTACTACCATCATCATTACTACTACTACTACCATCATCATTACTACTACTACTACCATCATCATTACTACTACTACTACCACCATCATCATTACTACTACTACTACCATCATCATTACTACCACTACCATCATTACTACCACTACCATCATTACTACCACTACCATCATCATTACTACTACCACTACCATCATCATTACTATTACTACCATCATCATTACTACCACTACCATCATCATTACTACTACTACCATCATCATTACTACTACTACTACCATCATCATTACTACCACTACCATCATCAGTACTACCACTACAAGCATCATTACTACTACTACCACTACCATCATCATTACTACTACTACTACCATCATCATTACTACTACTACTACCACCATCATTACTACTACTACTACCATCATCATTACAACTACTACTACCATCATCATTACTACTACCATCAACATTACTACTACTACCATCATCATTACTACTACTACTACCACCATCATCATTACTACTACTACTACCACTACCATCATCATTACTATGACTACTACCATCATCATTACTATTACTACTACCACTACCATCATCATTGCTACTACTACCATCAACATTACTACTACTACTACTACCACCATCATCATTACTACTACTACTACTACCATCATCATTACTACTACTACTACCACTACCATCATCATTACTACTACTACTACCATCATCATTACTACTACTACTACCATCATCATTACTACTACTACTACCATCATCATTACTACTACTACTACCATCATCATTACTACTACCACTACCATCATCATTACTACTACCATCATCATTACTACTACTACTACTATCATCATTACTACTACTACTACCATCATCATTACTACTACCACTACAAGCATCATTACTACTACTACCACTACCATCATCATTACTACTACTACTACCATCATCATTACTATTACTACTACCACCATCATTACTACTACTACTACCATCATCATTACAACTACTACTACCATCATCATTACTACTACCATCAACATTACTACTACTACCATCATCATTACTACTACTACTACCATCATCATTACTACTACTACCATCATTACTACTACTACCATCATCATTACTACTACTACCACCATCATCATTACTACTACTACTACCATCATCATTACTACTACTACTACCATCATCATTACTACTACTACTACCACTACCATCATCATTACTATGACTACTACCATCATCATTACTATTACTACTACTACTACCATCATCATTACTACTACCACTACCATCATCATTGCTACTACTACCATCAACATTACTACTACTACCATCATCATTACTACTACTACTACTACCATCATCATTACTACTACCACTACTACCATCATCATTACTACTACTACCATCATCATTACTACTACTACCATCATCATTACTACTACTACCATCATCATTACTACTACTACTACTACTACCATCATCATTACTACTACTACTACTACCATCATCATTACTACTACTACTACCATCATCATTACTACTACTATTACCACTATTAGAACATCTACCTCTAATATCTATACCTACTAAAACGATAACTAACTTATAACTAACTTACTGTCATCCTCACCATTACATCAGTACTACCACTACCATCATCATTACTACCACTACCATCATCATTACTACCACTACATTCATCATTACTACCACTACCATCATCATTACTACTACTACCATCATCATTACTACCACTACCATCATCATTACTACCACCATCATTACTACCACTACCATCATCATTACTACCACTACCATCATCATTACTACCACTACCATCATCATTACTACCACTACCATCATCATTACTACTACTATTACCATCATCATTACTACTACTACTACAGCATTACTACTACTAGCACAGTCAGCGTAGTCAGCTCAGCTTTCCCCATTGAGACTGTGTCTGGGCCTCGATCTAGGTTGGGCAAAATTAAAAATGGCGGTGTTCGCTTTAGTAATCTCACTAGTATAAAGACTTCCTCCATTCCTGCCATTATTGAAAGAGATTGTGATACTTCACATCTCAAAATTGGGTTACTTAATGTTAGATCCCTCACTTCCAAGGCAGTTATAGTCAATGAACTAATCACTGATCATAATCTTGATGTGATTGGCCTGACTGAAACATGGCTTAAGCCTGATGAATTTACTGTGTTAAATGAGGCTTCACCCCCTGGTTACACTAGTGACCACACCCCCCGTGCATCCGGCAAAGGCGGAGGTGTTGCTAACATTTACGATAGCAAATTTCAATTTACAAAAAAAAACAATGACGTTTTCGTCTTTTGAGCTTCTAGTCATGAAATCTATGCAGCCTACTCAATCACTTTTTATAGCTACTGTTTACAGGCCTCCTGGGCCATATGCAGTGTTCCTCACTGAGTTCCCTGAATTCCTATCGGATCTTGTAGTCATAGCAGATAATATTACAATTTTTGGTGACTTTAACATTCACATGGAAAAGTCCACAGACCCACTCCAAAAGGCTTTCGGAGCCATCATCGACTCAGTGGGTTTTGTCCAACATGTCTCTGGACCTACTCACTGCCACAGTCATACTCTGGACCTAGTTTTGTCCCATGGAATAAATGTTGTGGATCTTAATGTTTTTCCTCATAATCCTGGATTATCGGACCACCATTTTATTGCGTTTAAAATTGCAACAAATAATCTGCTCAGACCCCAACCAAGGAGCATTAAAAGTCGTGCTATAAATTCTCAGACAACCCAAAGATTCCTTGATGCCCTTCCAGACTCCCTCTGCCTACCCAAGGACGTCAGAGGACAAAAATCAGTTAACCACCTAACCGAGGAACTCAATTTAACCTTGCACAATACCCTAGATGCAGTTGCACCCCTAAAAATTAAAAACATCTGTCATAAGAAACTAGCTCCCTGGTATACAGAAAATACACGAGCTCTGAAGCAAGCTTCCAGAAAATTGGAATGGAAATGGCGCCACACCAAACTGGAAGTCTTCCGACTAGCTTGGAAAGACAGTACCGTGCAGTATCGAAGAGCCCTCACTGCTGCTCGATCATCCTATTTTTCCAACTTAATTGAGGAAAATAAGAACAATCCAAAATTTATTTTTGATACTGTCGCAAAGCTAACTAAAAAGCAGCATTCGCAAATGGAGGATGGCTTTCACTTCAGCAGTAATAAATTTATGAACTTCTTTGAGGAAAAGATCATGATCATTAGAAAGCAAATTACGGACTCCTCTTTAAATCTGGGTATTCCTCCAAAGCTCCATTGCCATGAGTCTGCACAACTCTGCCAGGACCTAGGATCTAGGGAGATACTAAAGTGTTTTAGTACTATATCTCTTGACACAATGATGAAAATAATCATGGCCTCCAAACTCTCAAGCTGCATACAGGACCCTATTCCAACTAAACTACTGAAAGAGCTGCTTCCTGTGCTTGGCCCTCCTATGTTGAACATAATAAACGGCTCTCTATCCACCGGATGTGTACCAAGCTCACTAAAAGTGGCAGTAATAAAGCCTCTCTTGAAAAAGCCGAATCTTGACCCAGAAATTATAAAAAACTATCGGCCTATATCGAATCTTCCATTCCTCTCAAAAATTTTAGAAAAAGCTGTTGCACAGCAACTCACTGCCTTCCTGAAGACAAACAATGTATATGAAACGTTTCAGTCTGGTTTTAGATCCCATCATAGCACTGAGACTGCACTTGTGAAGGTGGTAAATGACCTTTTAATGACGTCTGACCGAGGCTCTGCATCTGTCCTCGTGCTCCTAGATCTTAGTGGCGCTTTTGATACCATCGATCACCACATTCTTTTGGAGAGATTGGAAACCCAAATTGGTCTACATGGACAAGTTCTGGCCTGGTTTAGATCTTATCTGTCGGAAAGATATCAGTTTGTCTCTGTGAATGGTTTGTCCTCAAGGTTCCGTTTTAGGACCACTATTGTTTTCACTATATATTTTACCTCTTGGGGATGTCATTCGAAAACATAATGTTCAATTTCACTGCTATGCGGACGACACACAGCTGTACATTTCAATGAAACATGGTGAAGCCCCAAAATTGCCCTCGCTAGAAGCCTGTGTTTCAGATATAAGGAAGTGGATGGCTGCAAACTTTCTACTTTTAAACTCGGACAAAACAGAGATGCTTGTTCTATGTCCCAAGAAACAAAGAGATCTTCTGTTGAATCTGACAATTAATCTGGATGGTTGTACAGTCGTCTCAAATAAAACTGTGAGGGACCTCGGCGTTACTCTGGACCCTGATCTCTCTTTTGAAGAACATATCAAGACTGTTTCAAGGACAGCTTTTTTCCATCTACGTAACATTGCAAAAATCAGAAACTTTCTGTCCAAAAATGATGCAGAAAAATTAATCCATGCTTTTGTTACTTCTAGGCTGGACTACTGCAATGCTCTACTTTCCGGCTACCCGGATAAAGCACTAAACAAACTTCAGTTAGTGCTAAATACGGCTGCTAGAATCCTGACTAGAACCAAAAAATTTGATCATATTACTCCAGTGCTAGCCACCCTACACTGGCTTCCTGTTAAGGCAAGGGCTGCTTTCAAGGTTTTACTGCTAACCTACAAAGCATTACATGGGCTTGCTCCTACCTATCTTTCCGATTTGGTCCTGCCGTACATACCTACACGTACGCTACGATCACAAGACGCAGGCCTCCTAATTGTCCCTAGAATTCTAAGCAAACGGATGGAGGTAGGGATTTCTCCTATAGAGCTCCATTTTTATGGAATGGTCTGCCTACCCATGTGAGAGACGCAGACTCAGTCTCAAACTTTAAGTCTTTACTGAAGACTTATCTCTTCAGTAGGTCCTATGATTAAGTATAGTCTGGCCCAGGAGTGTGAAGGTGAACGGAAAGGCTGGAGCAACGAACCGCCCTTGCTGTCTCTGCCTTGCCGGTTCCCCTCTTTCCACTGGGATTCTCTGCCTCTAACCCTATTACAGGGGCTGAGTCACTGGCTTACTGGTGTTCTTCCATGCCGTCCATGGGAGGGGTGCGTCACTTGAGTGGGTTGAGTCACTGATGTGGTCTTCCTGTCTGGGTTGGCGCCCCCCCCTTGGGTTGTGCCATGGCGGAGATCTTTGTGGGCTATAGTCGGCCTTGTCTTAGGATGGTAAGTTGGTGGTTGTAGACATCCCTCTAGTGGTGTGGGGGCTGTGCTTTGGAAAAGTGGGTGGGGTTTTATCCTGCCTGTTTGGCCCTGTCCGGGGGTATCATCGGATGGGGCCACAGTGTCTCCTGATCCCTCCTGTCTCAGCCTCCAGTATTTATGCTGCAGTAGTTTATGTGTTGGGGGGCTAGGGTCAGTCTGTTACATCTGGAGTATTTATCTTGTCTTATCCGGTGTCCTGTGTGAATTTAAATATGCTCTCTCTAATTCTCTCTTTCTCTCTTTCTTTCTTTCTCTCGGAGGACCTGAGCCTTAGGACCATGCCTCAGGACTACCTGGCACGATGACTCCTTGCTGTCCCCAGTTCACCTGGCCATGCTGCTGCTCCAGTTTCAACTGTTCTGCCTGCGGCTACGGAACCCTGACCTGTTCACCGGACGTGCTTGTTGCACCCTCGACAACTACTATGATTATTATTATTTGACCATGCTGGTCATTTATGAACATTTTAACATCTTGACCATGTTCTGTTATAATATCCACCCGGCACAGCCAGAAGAGGACTGGCCACCCCTCATAGCCTGGTTCCTCTCTAGGTTTCTTCCTAGGTTTTTGGCCTTTCTAGGGAGTTTTTCCTAGGGAGTTTTTCCTAGCCACCATGCTTCTTTCACATGCATTGCTTGCTGTTTGGGGTTTTAGGCTGGGTTTCTGTACAGCACTTTGAGATTTCAGCTGATGTACGAAGGGCTATATAAATAAATTTGATTTGAAATTTGATTTACTACTACCATCATCATTACTACTACTACCATCATCATTACTTCTACTACTACCATCATTATTACTACTACTACTACCATCATCATTACTACTACTACTACCACCAATATCATCATTACTACCACTACCATCATCATTACTACTACTACCATCATCATTACTACCACCACCATCATCATTACTACTACTACCATCATCATTACTACCACTACCATCATCATTACTACTACCACTACCATCATCATTACTACTACCACTACCATCATCATTACTACTACTACCATCATCATTACTACCACTACCATCATCATTACTACCACTACCATCATCATTACTACTACTACCATCATCATTACTACCACCACCATCATCATTACTACTACTACCATCATCATTACCACTACTACCATCATCATTACTACCATCATCATTACTACTACTACCATCATCATTACTACCACTACCATCATCATTACTACCACTACCATCATCATTACTACTACTACCATCATCATTACTACCACTACCATCATCATTACTACTACTACCATCATCATTACTACCACTACCATCATCATTACTACTACTACCATCATCATTACTACCACCACCATCATCATTACTACTACTACCATCATCATTACCACTACTACCATCATCATTACTACCATCATCATTACTACTACTACCATCATCATTACTACCACTACCATCATCATTACTACCACTACCATCATCATTACTACTACTACCATCATCATTACTACCACTACCATCATCATTACTACTACTACCATCATCATTACTTCCACTACCATCATCATTACTACCACTACCATCATCATCACTACCACTACCATCATCATTACTACCACTACCATCATCATCACTACCACTACCATCATCATTACTACCACCACCATTACTACCACTACCATCATCATTACTACTACTACTACTACCATCATCATTACTACTACTACCATCATCATTACTACCACTACCATCATCATTACTACTACTACCATCATCATTACTACTACTACCATCATCATTACTACCACTACCATCATCATTACTACCACTACCATCATCATTACTACCACTACCATCATCATTACTACCACTACCATCATCATTACTACTACTACCATCATCATTACTACTACTACCATCATCATTACTACCACTACCATCATCATTACTACTACTATTACCATCATCATTACTACCACTACCATCATCATTACTTCCACTACCATTACTACCACTACCATCATCATTACTACCACTACCATCATCATTACTACCACCATCACTACCATTACTAAACTACTACCATTACAATCAACCCTACTACCTGTACCATTACTATTTGGAATAATAATGTAAAAATAATAGTAATAATAAGTAAGTTACTGTTTACTATGCAGACGTTATTATTCAGTGTCCCTCAGGCCATGGCAGGCGAATACATATTTGTCTGCAAGAGCATTCGTTGCTCCTTCGCCCATTAGTATTTTTAGTTTTTCCTCTGGGTTTAAAACGTTAACATATGGAATAAATGTAGTAATTTCTGTCAATAATGAATCTCCTGGTGAGGAATATTTATCACAGTAAAGGAGAAAGTGCATCTGTCTCTACCTCCCCTGTTGTTCAGTGACCACATACACACTCCTCTTTGGGTAGCCATGTCTTTTTATGTCTGCCGGTTTCTATTGCCAATTGGTCACTCAGTCTGTACTTGGTAAGGATCTGTCTCTGCTTCATATCTCTGACAGAGTAGAGATAAATCAGCCAATTCATATTCTCTGTTTAGGGCCAGATAGCAATTTAGTTGGCTTTGAGATGTTTTGTTTTTCCAATGTTGTAAATATGAGTCCTTTGATTGGTTCTTGATATTGATTATTTGAATTGTTTGTTTTGAAACAGTGCTGGTCTCTCTCTCTCACTCACTCACTCACTCACTCACTCACTCACTCACTCACTCACTCACTCACTCACTCACTCACTCACACACACTCACACACTCACACACTCACACACTCACACACTCGCTCTCTCTCACTCGCTCTCTCTTTCTCCCTCTCACTCGCTCTCTCTTTCTCCCTCTCTCACACACACACACAAACATAAACACACACACACACACATGCATATTGGCCCTGAGTCAGAATGTATAAAAGCATGTTAGCGGGGAACCTTGGAGGCTTGAACATGTTAATTCTTCTCAAGATCCACAGTGTTATGTAATCATCATGTTATCTAAGGTCTACAGAGCTGATCTACATGGGCCCATGGACATTCTAAGTTATCCAACGTGTTCTAGTGCTTTCCTGGTTACAGTAATTCATACTGATTGTTGATTGGTTGTGCACTGGGCCTTCTGAGCATGTGGTAGATGTTCTACTGTAGCAGCTTGGGGGCTTGTTTCAACTTAATCAATGTACAGAGGTACAGGCATCCCCCAAATCCCCAAAGTAAAGCACTCATTCCATCCTCCATTCTCCCTTCTTTCTTTTCCCTCCTCCCTTTTCTAGCTTTCCTTTTCTACTCCCTCGTTTTCAATGAAGCGTTAGACAACAGAGAAGAGAAGAGCAGTACTGATATATGAATAGACTGTCCTCCTTCAGACACAGAGAAGAGAAGAGCAGTAATGATATATGAATAGACTGTCCTCCTTCAGACACAGAGAAGAGAAGAGCAGTACTGATATATGAATAGACTGTCCTCCTTCAGACACAGAGAAGAGCAGTAATGATATATGAATAGACTGTCCTCCTTCAGACACAGAGAAGAGAAGAGCAGTACTGATATATGAATAGACTGTCCTCCTTCAGACACAGAGAAGAGAAGAGCAGTACTGATATATGAATAGACTGTCCTCCTTCAGACACAGAGAAGAGCAGTACTGATATATGAATAGACTGTCCTCCTTCAGACACAGAGAAGAGAAGAGCAGTACTGATATATGAATAGACTGTCCTCCTTCAGAGAAGAGAAGAGCAGTAATGATATATGAATAGACTGTCCTCCTTCAGACACAGAGAAGAGAAGAGCAGTAATGATATATGAATAGACTGTCCTCCTTCAGACACAGAGGAGCACACTTAGATGACCTCGTAACAGACAGCGTGTTTACCTTTCCTGTTGGCTCAATTAAGAAGAGTGAAAGCAAACATGACTATAAGGGCCACTGTGGATGTGTGTGTGTGTGTGTGTGTGTGTGTGTGTGTGTGTGTGTGTGCGAGCGTGCCTGGGTGTGTGTGTGTGTGCCATGGTGTGTGTGTGTGTGTGTGTGCGCCTTGGTGTGTGTGTGTGAGTGTGTGCCTATGTTTGTATTTTACAGAACGCAAACAAGAGCAGCAGCTTGTTGACCTAGCTCCTGTTAAGTCTTTAATGAGTATCCCCTGACAGTTCCACCACACACACACACACACACACACACACACACAATTAACTTAGCCCACACAGAGGTATAGCCCTACAGTTGTATAGTCCTGCTACACTTCAACACGCCTTCTAGAGACTTAGTAGTGAGATGGGGAGTGTATGAATACATTGATTGAAGGCCACTCAACCCATTGAGCACCAGTCAGCTTCGAGGGCGTCTCTCTACAGTCACAGTGGTCAGATAGTCTGCCACCATGTACTGTCTGTTTAGGGCCAAAATAGCATTTCATTTTACTTTGAGATTGTGTAATGTTTTCCCAATAGATAATATCAGTACATTTTGTTTAGGACGGTAGAGGACTTAGTCTCTCTCTCCCTCTATCTTTCCCTCTCCCTCTCTCTCTCTCTGCCTCTCCCACTCTCTCTCTGCCTCTCCCTCTCCCTCTCTGCCTCTCCCTCTCTCTCTCTCTCTCTGCCTCTTACTCTCCGTGTCTCCCTCTCTGCCTCTCCCTGTCTGCCTCTCTGCCTCTCCCTGTCCGTGTCTGCGCCTCTCTCCCTCTCCCTCTCTCTCTCCTCTCTCGCTGTCTCTCTCTCTCCCGCTCTGTCTCTCTCTCTCCCGCTCTGTCTCTCTCTCTCCCGCTCTGTCTCTCTCTCTCCCCATCCCTCTCTCCCTCTCTCTCTCTCTGTGTCTCTCTCTCCCTCTCTCTCTCTCCGTCTCTCTCTCTCTCTCTCTCTCTCCCCCTCCTTCTCTCTGTCTCTCTCTCTCCCTCTCTCTCTGTCCCTCTCTCAAATGTCTTTATTGGCATGGAAAGTGTGGGTTGGACATTCGAGGGCATGGGCTCACCCACTTAGAGCCAGGCCCAGCCAATCAGAAAGAGTTTTCCCCACAAAGTGCTTTATTACGGAGAGAAATATTCCCCATCTCTCTCTCTCTCTCTCTCTTTCTCTGGGTTTGATTGGTTTGATGCCTGATCAGCCAGAGTGGGAAAGAGGAAGTGGATGTGATTAACAGCTCTCCTGTACGTGTCACTTCCCCTCACCGAAGCTATTCATCACTTGCTCCAGATTGACCTCCACAGGAAATTCATCCTCGATTAAATTGAAAAAAAAATAATAATAATAACAATTTCCCTCCTCTGGCCTCATTTGATATTTTTTATTTGATAGAGTACCTGCAATTGAGCACCACAAGTCACTCAGATTTCCCATTTCTAGTCTCTCTCTCTCTCTACCTCTCATCTTTCGTTTGTCTGTTTTCTTTTTTTCTCCGCTGATGGCCTCTTTTGATTTGCATATAATTTCCACGTAGTTCAACCAGAGAAAACAGGGTTTGTGACACCTGGCTGAGTTACTACAGTTTTTTTTGTTTTTACTCCATACTGTATGTCAGAGGCTCTGTAGACGTATGTCTTAATATCTGCACTGCTAGCCACGTCCATATGTTCTCCAGGGAACCTATGAAATGGTTAACGAAATGTGATTATATGGTTTTTACTCAGACACAGACTTTTTATTGGTTCCAAGCTGAAATGGGTTTGTAAACTCTTGTCGTTTTCAGACGGGCGGCAGGGTAGCCTAGTGGTTAGAGTGTTGGACTAGTAACTGAAAGGTTGCAAGTTCATTTCCCCGAGTGTGCTGACAAGGTACAAATCTGTTGTTCTGCCCCTGAACAAGGCAGTTAACCCACTGTTCCTAGGCTGTCATTGAAAATAAGAATCTGTTCTTAACTGACTTGCCTAGTAAAATAAATAAAAGACAGCCAGAGAGAGTTGGAATGAAGATGTTTTTAGAGTGGGAAGAGGAAAACTATACACAGACACATATCCAATTCTGACATTACCGACGTCCAATTTATCCTCCCATTTTAAATGATTATATAATATCAATGAGAGATAATATAATTCAATGTAATATTTAAATATGTCATATTAATATAGTACTTGATAGATGTGCAGTAGATACACCCATTCAAAGAAGCTGCACAACTTATTTACCTGAATCAAAGCACCAATAACCACAGCCCAAACAAACCATCCCAACAGACAACTGAACAGTGGCTGGCTGTGCTTGAAAACGTGCAGAGCTTCTACACACCATTAGTTTGCATAACATAAAAAAACCCTAGGACAACTGAACACACCTGGGTTAGCGTGACAGTAACTATGAACAGACATAGACAACAGACCTGGGTTAGCTTGACAGTAACTATGAACAAACATAGACAACAGACCTGGGTTAGCTTGACAGTAACTATGAACAAACATAGACAACAGACCTGGGTTAGCTTGACAGTAGCTATGAACAGACATAGACAACAGACCTGGGTTAGCTTGACAGTAACTATGAACAAACATAGACAACAGACCTGGGTTAGCGTGACAGTAACTATGAACAGACATAGACAACAGACCTGGGTTAGCTTGACAGTAACTATGAACAGACATAGACAACAGACCTGGGTTAGCGTGACAGTAACTATGAACAGACATAGACAACAGACCTGGGTTAGCTTGACAGTAACTATGAACAGACATAGAGACCTGTGTTAGCTTGACAGTAACTATGAACAGACATAGAGACCTGTGTTAGCTTGACAGTAACTATGAACAGACATAGAGACCTGTGTTAGCTTGACAGTAACTATGAACAGACATAGAGACCTGTGTTAGCTTGACAGTAACTATGAACAGACATAGAGACCTGTGTTAGCGTGACAGTAACTATGAACAGACATAGATACCTGGATTCAAATTAAAACATAGAAACTTTTGCTCCTGGAGTGCCAGATGGGCCAGATGGGTTTGACAGGTATGACAGACAGGCAGGGTTTCTATAGTTCTCTTTTCCTGGCCTCATTTAGTGGAAGAAAAAAAAGCTTAAAAAAAACTGGTATCTGGGCTAGGTGGTTATTAAGCAGGCAGAGATGATGAAGGGCTAATTCCTCCATCTAGACCACAGAGCCTCTGAGCGTGCCTCTGTCCCAGAGAGAAGGGAGTAGATGGGGCTGTCGCGGTCCACCACACACAGCTGTTCAGGGGACATGTATTGTATAGGGAACAAAGTCCTCCCCTCTCCTCTCCTCCCCACCCCGCCCGGTCCCCTCTCCTCTTCTCTCCCTCCCCATCCCTCTCCTCCCGTCAACTCTCCTCTCCACTCCATTCCCTCTGCTGTCCTCCCCTCTCCTCCCCGTCCCTATCCCCTCCGCTCTCCACCCCGTCCGCTGCCCTCCCCTCTCCTCCCATCCCCGTACCCCCCTCCTCCCCGTCCCTATCACCTCTGCTCTCCTCCTCGTCCGCTGCCCTCCCCTCTCCTCCCCATTCCTGAGCCCTACCTGTATGGTGGGAGAGGAGCGGTGCTTGCGGGTGGTGGTGGTGGACATGGTGGTGGTGGTCTCAATAAAGGTGGTGGATAACTCGGGCGGCTGGGCGGTGGTGCGGGCCGACCCGGCCACGGAGGGCGTGTCACCCACCAACCGGACGCTGCCGTTGATTTTGATGTTGGGGTTGCCCTCGGCGGCCATGTTGAGGACCTTCAGGCCATTGTAGTAGAGGCCGGAGAGCTGTCCCTGGAAGGGCCGACTGCGGTCGCTGCCACCGATGGTCACCAAGGCCTGGGTGTTGAATATGGTAAGCTGCCGGCCTAGAGGAGGGAACCAGACAAATAGTCATTCACATCAAGGAATAACAACGAACAGAGCAGCAAAATAAGGTTCCTGTTTTTTCATTCAATGTCCAAACAGTTGTTGAGATGTCGTCAGGTCAGAGAATAAATAGAACCTTTGTGACTTTACGGTGTGTGTGTGTGTGTGTGCCCGTTTGTGTTCATGTGTGTACGGTAAGTATACGTTTCCATGTGTACTTAAAAGTCCTTGACAATCAAAAGGTCACGAGGAGGTGGGTCGTAAAAAAACATTTATGGTGAAACTGTGAACAAAGGTCAACTGAGGAGGCTATAAGTAGCCTGGGATCCAGAAAGCTAACCCAAAATATACAGGGTCAATGCTTCTGGCTATCACTGTAGAAAGGGCATAATGTTGTTATCTGTAATTATGAGACAGTGATGTGAGCTAAGGCTGAGAAAGGAGAGAGAGAGAGATGGAAAGAAAAGGAGAGGAAAAGGTCAAAGCTTTATGTCCATCTCCTCAAACTGGCCCTTTGGGACGGCGTCTGATCAGCAGTATCTAAAAAGGCTAGAGCTGTTGCCAAAACTATGAAGACAAAGAATGGGTTATGTTTAAAAGGCTATGGCTAATGCTGAAGCTAGAAACAGGGGTAGGAGCTGGTGTTTAAAATGCTATGGCTAATGCTGAAGCTAGAAACAGGGGTAGGAGCTGATGTTAAAAATGCTATGGCTAATGCTGAAGCTAGAAACAGGGGTAGGAGCTGATGTTAAAAATGCTATGGCTAATGCTGAAGCTAGAAAACAGGGGTAGGAGCTGATGTTTAAAAGGAATAATGATGAAGATAGAAAGAAGCGGAAGGAACTGATGTTTAAAAGGGCTAATCAGGGGCAGGAAGTTGATGTTTAAAAGGGCTAATCAAGGGCAGGAAGCTGATGTTTAAAAGGGCTAATCAGGGGCATTAACAAGATGTTTAAAAGGGCTAATCAGGGGCAGGAATCAGGGGCAGAAACCTGATGGAGAAAATAAGTACATCACAAGGGGCTGTGAAGTTTCAAATGAGTCAAATAATTTCTAAAATTATATATACATGCCAAATCTAAGTAGTAACACCGACTTAACACATCTTCATAATCTTTAAGTTTAAAACGACAAATGGTAATACTCGACTTAGAAAGTATTGAGTAAATTGTTTCACCCGCTAGGAAATCATTTTCCCAGTTTTATGCAGTAATTCTCCAGTTGTATCAACATAGCACTCTGGATAATAAATTAATAAATGAATAAATGATTGTACTTCAAACTATTATTATCTGACTTAATATTTTAGATGTATGACTACATGTTGATTCATCCATTAGATGCCTTTACTTGTGTTTGAAATGGCATTCAGGTTTAAATGGATGTTAAAGTCCTTAGGAGATACTTGAATTATTTTCTTATTTTCGAAGGATTCAGAGTATATGAAATACTATATTATTGTGTAATATTCATTAGCAGTCCATTTAACTGAGTAGAGTGTTTAGCAATTATGAATTATCATTGGATTATCATGGCCTTCACTTCATAATCGTCGCCAAACACATTGGCTCCAGGTCATCTACAAGACCCTGCTAGGTAAAGTCCCCCCTTATCTCCGCTCACTGGTCACCATAGCAGCACCCACCTGTAGCACGCGCTCCAGCAGGTATATCTCTCTGGTCACCCCTAAAGCCAACTCCTCCTTTGGTCGTCTCTCCTTCCAGTTCTCAGCTGCCAATGACTGGAACGAACTACAAAAATCTCTAAAACTGGAAACACTTATCTCCCTCACTAGCTTTAAGCACCAGCTGTCAGAGCAGCTCACAGATCTCTGCACCTGTACATAGCCCATCTTTAATTTAGCCCAAACTACTACCTCTTCCCCTACTGTATTTATTTATTTTATTTATTTTGCTCCTTTGCACCATATTATTTATATTTTAACTTTTAACTTTCTTCAAACTACAAATCTACCATTCCAGTGTTTTTCTTGCCATAATTTATTTACTTTGCCACCATGGCATTTTTTTGCCTTTACCTCCCTTATCTCACATCATTTGCTCACATTGTATATAGTCTTATTTTTTCTACTGCATCATTGATTGTATGTTGTTTTACTCCATGTGTAACTCTGTGTTTTTGTATGTTGTCGAACTGCTTTGCTTTATCTTGGCCAGGTCGCAATTGTAAATGAGAACTTGTTCTCAACTTGCCTACCTGGTTAAATAAAGGTGAAATAAAATAAAAAATAAAATAAAATTTACATTTTTAATTGTATGTTCGAGTTTGACAAAAGATGTTAGGTCATGTTAAAATCCTTTTTTTGAAGTGGGAAAAGGAGCTACATTTCAGCAGGAAAATACAAAAAGAAAAAGTTCAATGTTGAGTTCAATAGAAGATAATTTTAAAGTTCTGTTAAGTTTACCTTTCTCCTGTAGCCAATCCACTACTGGCCGGGCGTATTTCAACGGGAATTTCTTAGTGGCAATTTCAAGACGTTCATTATCGGTCGTCGCTGTAAAAAACAAAAACATTTTAAACATTAATAAACAGTTTGTCTTTGGCATTTTAACACGTTTTAACACATGTTCACTTCAAACTTTTCTTTTCATGCAAGTATTAAAAAAAATAATTGCGGGTTAGAATTGCTGTGTTGTTTATGAGGTAGCTGAAGGGTTATCAGTAAAAAGATAACAAACATTAAAGTCATTTGCTGCTCTGCTGGACTTCATGACACCTTGTTCATAGGGGACAGAAGCACCTCTATATTTGTGCATTCAATTAATTTAAACATTGACAAAACACATTTAGAACCGAGGTACCATAAAAAACGACTTTTGGGATGCAGGGTATTCTAGTATCTTGAAACTCACAGAACAGTTCCACTGCACATTCACCATGCAACCATTCCATATTATTAGCATCCAGTCCATAGACATTACGGTGCACTTTGGAACAGGTTGTATCTTTCCATCCCCTAATTGAGACCACCACTTCTGCAAGGATAGAGACAGTAGGTAGCTGTGTGTGGGTGTGTGTATGGGTGTGTGTTGTGGGGGTGTCGGGATGTGGGGGTGTGTGTCGCGTGGGTGTGTGTTGTGTGGGTGTGGGTCGTGTGTGTTGGGTGTGTGTTGGGTGGGTGTTGTGTGGGTGGGTGGGTGTGGGTCGTGTGGGTGTGTGTCGTGTGGCTGTGGGTTTTGTGGGTGTGGGTCGTGTGTGTTGGGTGTGTGTTGTGTGGGTGGGTGTGTGTTGTGTGGGTGTGGGTCGTGTGTGTGTGGGGGTGTGTGTTGGGTGTGTGTTGTGTGGGTGGGTGGGTGTTGTATAGGGGTGGGTGGGTGTGTGTTGTGTGGGTGTGTGGGTGGGTGGGTGTGTGTTGTGTGAGGGTGTGTGAGGGTGTGTGTGGGGGTATGTGTTGAGTGGGTGTGTGTTTGTGTTTGTCATGCTCTTTACCTCGCCCTCTGAAATGGGAGCCTCATTCTGGAAGATTTACCCTCAGTATCTCCAGGAGACAATGGCAGCCCGGGTCCTTTATCTGGCAATCCGCACCTCTCTTATTTAATCGCAGGATTAGATGCCCGGCTCATACTGGAAGGCTTATCTCTCTCCCTCCCTCCTTCCATCCATCCCTCCTTCCCTCCCTCCATCCCTTCATCCATCCCTCCGTTTCCCGCAGCCCCCCAGTAGAGATTTATAGGGGTGTGAGATTCGGTTTTCGATAGCAGTAATTGTGTTTGGCTTGTAGGGTACACCAGTATTTATCCCACACCTAGAGACGACCCCATCACCTAGAGACGACCCCATCACCTAGAGACGAACCCATCACCTAGAGATGACCCCATCACCTAGAGATGACCCCATCACCTAGAGATGACCCCATCACCTAGAGATGACCCCATCACCTAGAGACGAACCATCACCTAGAGATGACCCCATCACCTAGAGACGACCCCATCACCTTTTATTCTGTGCAGATAAAGGTGGCCCAAGGTATTTCTTATCCAAACACAGCCGCTCCCCCGGTCTTTCACTGTCTCTCTCCCTTTCTCTCACTTTCTCTCTTCCTTTCTCTCACTCTCTCTCTCCCTTTCTCTCACTCTCTCTCCCTTTCTCTCACTCTCTCTATGTATTGTCAGGTTTTCTGTCAGTGACAGCGAAGCGTCCATGTTGTGTTCTGCAGTGCGGCAGGCTGCATCAAAGGTCTCAACATGGACCACCGCATTGCTGTCGTCCTGCCCATGGACACGGAAGACATCTCGGAACCCGAGAAAAGGTCCGATTTTCCCGGGCGCAGAGATCCACCGGAGACTCCTCCTTATCGTCTCCCAGACAGAGCCGTAAGCCGCCAGACCTGACATTCAATCTGATCACTCCTGATAGGAGGTCAGTTCTCCCTACTTGTCAAGTTCTGAGACACCGGCTTGATGCAGTTTGCAAGACAAAGGGGAGAAGCAGGTCTGAGAGGCAGGCTGTATCGTTCCCTTCCCTCGTCTCCATTGTGTGTTGAGCCAGTTGCAGAAATCTTGAGGGAAAATAAACCTGCGACGGTGCGACTATCACAGGATGGCTCAGACGAAGCACAGCCTCATTCACGTGAAACAGGAAGGGCCTGTGCAAATGAAAGCAATCGTCTTCAAACACGCAGTGTGGCTTCTGAATGCAGCTCCTGATAAGCTTGGAGGAGGTGCAGTGTGACTTCTGAATGCAGCTCCTGATAAGCTAGGAGGAGGTGCAGTGTGGTTTCTGAATGCAGCTCCTGATAAGCTTGGAGGAGGTGCAGTGTGACTTCTGAATGCAGCTCCTGATAAGCTAGGAGGAGGTGCAGTGTGGCTTCTGAATGCAGCTCCTGATAAGCTAGGAGGAGGTGCAGTGTGGCTTCTGAATGCAGCTCCTGATAAGCTAGGAGGAGGTGCAGTGTGGCTTCTGAATGCAGCTCCTGATAAGCTAGGAGGAGGTGATGCTATTTCAAGGCAATTTGCCGCAGAGTATTTCTTCTCTTTTGCTTTTCTCTCTTCACCACAACAAGCCGGACTCTGGCAGTAGATCCCTATCTCTCTAGCTATACCTCACAGATAAGAAAGTGTTCAGAGGCAACCAACCACTGTTTGGAGTGGTTTGACTGTTTTAGTACTACCTGAACAGAACGAGTGGTTCCTAGTGAATACTGAAAAATCCTAAAAGGGAGGGAAGGAACATTGTAAAGGTTTCCTGTAAGAGTTAGTCATTGGGACAGGAGATTTGCCTGACTGTAGGACCTGGCCAGGAACAACGCTGACACTGGCTACATGACAGTCTTATTCAGTAATCTAGTCCTCAAAAGCTTTGCTTGTCTCTGAACCCTAAAACGTAGAAACAGACGTTCCTTCTCTGTACTCTCTATTCTTACAAATGGCTTCTTATAGCCTTGACATGGTACAGTATCATAATTAAGTGATCAAAATCCTTTGTCCCAGAAACTAATAAACAGCCGTTGGCTCTGTTCACCAGGAGAGAACAATTGCCCCCTCTCATTGGCTCTGCACACCAGGGGAGAACCACAGCCCCCTCTCATTGGCTCTGCACACCAGGGGAGAACCACAGCCCCCTCTCATTGGCTCTGCACACCAAGGGAGAACAACTGCCCCCTCTGATTGGCTCTGTACACCAGGGGAGAACCACAGCCCCCTTTGATTGGCTCTGTACACCAGGGGAGAACCATAGCCCCCTCTGATTGGCTCTGTACACCAGGGGAGAACTGCCCCCTCTTCTAAAAGCCATGAAGTTCAAGGCTAACCGGGGATACTGCAGGATGTTCTTTTCAGAAAGCAGAATCTCCCATTAAAATGAAATTAAAATGGCAATTTGGGGCCAATATTAGTGTATATATTGCTTTGTTCAAAGACAATCAGTGTACCAATGTTTGCTTTGAATATACTAAATATATGTAGGATGACGGTACTGTCAGAACCACCTCTTCTTGTGATAAGGAGGAGGAAGCTATTCACACTCATGCACACACCCAGAAATGAGTGTTCTACTGAGCCGAAAGGGAGAAAATGAAGTTTAAAGTACTACATTATGTAGCTGAGCCTTTTTGTAATGATGTTCGCTGAGAGTCGGGAAGCAAGTTCAGGGAGTGTTTTAATAAAATAAACGGAACATGATACAAAACAAGAACCTCGAACAACGCACAGACATGAAACAGAAACAATGACGCCTGGGGAAGGAACCAAAGGGAGTGACATATATATATATATATATATTTATATATATATAGGGCAGGTAATCAAGGACGTGATTACAGTTGCGCATAACGATAGTGACAGGTGTTGAGTCATAACCTGGTGACCTAGAGGCCCGGAGAGGGAGCACATGTGACACTTTTGGGAGAATAGGAATGAGAATAATCGAAGGATAACTCTATTAAATGGCTCAGAATAATATGTGAATTGGATTCCAGACTGAAACATTTGGGAATTGGAATCCAGACTCTGAATATGGGAATTGGAATCCAGACTCTGAATAATATGGGAATTGGAATCCAGACTCAGAATAATATGGGAATTATAGAAGAGACTCAGAATAATATGGGATTTATAGGCATGAAAGGGAATGGAAAGAGAGAAGTAGATTTTCAAAATGTAGATAAAGGTCCAAGAATCACTAAGTAGAGGGCTTAGCTGATCATATTTTGTATAACTTTTGTATAATGCTGTGTTTCAGAGTATACTGTTTCTTCTGTTTAAATAAGCAATATGCGGGAATAGCTCCTCCATTTCCTGGTTACTAACATTCTAATTTTTCGCCTAATTTCAGTTTATGTGATAAAACAAGCAGTCATTTTGTAGAGAATCATTGTATCATCTAAACTATTGTGAAATATATTTTCCATAACCCAAAATATTGTATTTTCAACAACACAACAATGCAACTGACACAACGGCACAACAACACAGCAACACTACATACACAACACCACTACAGACACACCAACACAACAACACAACAACACAACACCACTACAGACACACCAACACAACACCACTACGGACACAACACCACTACAGACACACCAACACAACAACACACCAACACAACACCACTACGGACACAACACCACTACAGACACACCAACACAACTGACACAACAACACAACACCACTACAGACACACCAACACAACACCACTACAGACACACCAACACAACAACACAACACCACTACAGACACACCAACACAACTGACACAACAACACAACACCACTACGGACACAACAACACGACAACACTACGGACAAAAAACACAGCAACACTACATACACAACACCACTACAGACACACCAACACAACAACACAACAACACTACAGACACACCAACACAACTGACACAACAACACAACACCACTACAGACACACCAACACAACTGACACAACAACACAACACCACTACGGACACAACAACACAAAAACATAACAACACTACGGATTCAACAACACAACAACACTACATACACAACAACACAGCACTACGGACACAACAACACTACGGACACAACAACACTACAGACAACAACACTACGGACACAACACCACTACGGACACAACAAAACAACATGACAACACTACGGATACAGCAACACAACAACACTACGGACACAACAACACAACACGACAACACTACGGACACAACAGCACTACGGACACAACAACACAACACTACGGACACAACACCACTACGGACACAACAACACAACAACATGACAACACTACGGATACAGCAACACAACAACACTACGGACACAACAACACAACACGACAACACTACGGACACAACAGCACTACGGACACAACAACACAACAACATTACGGACACAACAGCACTACGGACACAACAACACAACAACATGACAACACTACGGATACAACAACACAACACGACAACACTACGGACACAACAACACAACAACACTACGGACACAACAACACAACACGACAACACTACGGACACAACAACACAACAACACTACGGATACAGCAACTCAACAACACGACAACATTACGGACACAACAACACAACAACACTACGGACACAACAACACAACAACACGACAACACTACGGATACAGCAACACAACAACATAACAACACTACGGACACAACAACACAACAACTCGACAACACTACGGATACAGCAACACAACAACACGACAACACTACAGACACAACAACATAACAACACTACGGACACAACAACACAACAGGAGGTCATTCTAAGCTCCACAATGAACCATAATTCAATCAGTAATGTGACACAACACTAATACAATACCAACAAAAAACTACTGAACAACAACCAAACAGGATAATTCATGAGCTAACAACGAGGTAAATCCGGCATCTTTCTAGATTGTCCAAAGACTATCTGTGTTCACAATGATGACAATCCTTTCCATGTCCAAATTTCATGTCATAACAAGAGCAGATGAGAAAAGCGAGAAGAAAGTCATGAAAAACATTTTCAAATTGGAATGTGCAAGTATCCATAAGGTCAGAGATGAGCCTGTCCGTGTCTTTTCCATTAAGAGCAGACAGCAGAATGTTCTTGAGAAATTGTTCACCACATGCAGTCCCAGCAGGTGCCCCGACGCCACCAACATTATCCAGTGATTTGACTGCCACACACGGGGACCCTGGCCACCGTAACCCGGGTAACAGGACAGAACAGCCCAATGGCAGAGGTAATTGTCAACCATTTTCCCCGCTGCCGCTGGCTACTGAGGCCTGAAGGGGAGGCTGAGGCCAACATAGAGACACCATCATGCATTACACATCCTAGTCTGCATGGCACTGGCCTCACAAAGGCCATGTACAGTATGTCCTTAGAAAAATAATATTACACCGAATATATACAAGTATACACAATTACGTTTCTACTGAAGTTTACTGTTGGGAAAATACACAGTCTTACTCAAAGATATGCTAAAATGTCAACTCCAAACCGGGGATTATACTTTCCATGGATTTCCAGCATTCAGACAGTATTCATAAACACCTCTAAAGTATGTGAGTGTTGTCGTGGGAATTGACCATAGTTGTATCTATGGCTGCCTAATTGGCTTCATTTTTAAAATTTGTTGCTATGTCTATGGTCACACTCAGGTTTTTCTCTGTGTGTTTTCCAGAGCTTTGCCTCTGTTTGCAGATGTCCTCCTTGTCCCTGTCTGAAGATGTCCTAATTGTCCCTGTCTGAAAATGTCCTCATTGTCCTGTCTGTGCTTATTGTCCCTGTCTGAAGGTGTCCTCATTGTCCCTGTCTGTGCTTATTGTCCCCGTCTGAAGGTGTCCTCATTGTCCCTGTCTGTGCTTATTGTCCCCGTCTGAAGGTGTCCTCATTGTCCCTGTCTGTGCTTATTGTCCCTGTCTGAAAGTGTCCTCATTGTCCCTGTCTGTGCTTATTGTCCCCGTCTGAAGGTGTCCTCATTGTCACTGTCTGTGCTCATTGTCCCTGTCTGAAGGTGTCCTCATTGTCCCTGTGTGAAGGTGTCCTCATCGTCCCTGTGTGAAGGTGTCCTCATCGTCCCTGTCTGAAGGTGTCCTCATCGTCCCTGTCTGAAGGTGTCCTCTTTGACTCTGTTCTCTCCTTCACACTTTCTCCCCAGCTCTCTTTTACTCTGATCCTCAATCCTGATCAAAAATATAAACGCAACAATTTCAAAGATTTTACTGAGTTACAGTTCGCATGAGGAAACCATTCAATTGAAATACATTTATCAGGCTCTAATCTATGGATTTCACATGATTGGGAATACAGATATGCATCTTACCTTGAAAAAAAGGTAGTGGCATGGATCAGAAAGCCAGTCAGTATCTGGTGTGACCACAAGATACTGACAGCTTGTTTTGGCTCATGCAGCACATGAGCATAGAATTGATCAGACTGTTAATTGTGGCCTGTGAAAATGTTGTCCCACTCCTCTTCAATGGCTGTACAAAGTTTCTTGATATTGGTGGGGACTGGAACATGCTGTCGTACACGTCGATCCAGAGCATCCCAAACATGCTCAATGGGTGACTTGTCTGGCGAGTATGCAGGCAATGGAAGAACTGGGAAATTTTCAGCTTCCAGGAATTGTGTACAGATGATAGCGACATCGGGCTGTGCATTATCATGCTGAAACATGAGGTGACGGCGGAGGATGAATGGCACAACAATGGGCCTCAGGGTCTCGTCACAGTATCTCTGTGCATTCAAATTGCCATTGATAAAATGCAAGTGTGTTCGTTGTCTGTAGTTTATGCCTGCCCCATACCATAACCCAACGCCATGGGACAGTCTGTTCATTATGATGACATAAGCAAACCGCTCGCCCACACAACGCCATACACGCTGTTTGCCATCTGCCCGGTACAGTTGAAACCAGGATTCATCCGTGAAGAGCACACTTCTCCAGTGTGCCAGTGGCCATCAAAGTTGAGAATCTGCAAACTGAAGTCGGTTATGATGCCGATCTGCATTCCGGTCCAAGACCCAAGTTTGGACGAGGAGCACGCAGATGCTTGTGCAAACCCACAGGTTCATCAGCTGTCCGGGTGCTTGTCTCAGACTTTCCCAGAGGTGAAGATGCCGGATATGGAGGTCCTGTGCTGGCATGGTTACACGTGGTCTGCGGTTGTGAGGCCGGTTGGACATACTGCCAAATTCTCTAAAACGACGTTAGAGGCGGTTTATGGTAGAGAAATTAACATTAAATTCTCTGGTAACAGCTCTTGTGGACATTCCTGCAGTCAGCATGCTAAATGCACATTCCCTCAAAACTTGAGACATGTGTGGCATTGTGTTGTGTGACAAAACTGCACATTTTAGGTACCCCTGTGTAATGATCATGCTATTTCTTGATATGACACACTCCCTTTTCTGGCATCAGCTGATTGGGTATCAGTGAGTCACCCTAACCTCCTCTCGCTGAGATATGTAAATTAGATGGCACCTGTGTTTACAGGTAAGGTGTCACTAGCAATGTGTTAGTCATTCTCACGCCCACTGCCCTTCTTCTGAAGATGTGCAAAAACAAAGCCTTTTCACATTGTTACACGAACACACAACGGTATATGTACTAATTCAGAGAGAGAAATAGAGAAAAGAGAGAAGAGCGAGAGAGAGATAAAAGAGAGATAAAAGAGAGAAGAGCGAGAGAGAGATAAAAGAGAGATAAAAGAGAGAAGAGCGAGAGAGAGACAGAGAGATAAAAGAGAGAAGAGCGAGAGAGAGCGAGAGAGATAAGAGAGAAGAGCGAGAGAGAGACAGAGAGAGAGAGAGAGACAGAGAGAGACAGAGAGAGAGAGACAGAGAGAGAGAGACAGAGAGAGAGAGAGACAGAGAGAGAGAGAGACAGAGAGAGAAAAGAGAGACAGGGAGTATTTTTTTTAAAATGGACCCTAACAGATGGCCTATGAGAGTAAGGTTAAGTGGACAAACACACTACGTTCAGTTTGGTCTCAATCAGAATCTTGGCAGTGTTCCTGAATACTCCTGGAAAAGCGCTCGTCATCTGAGAATGGCTCCTGGCCCAAACAGTAATGAAGGTCGTGAGCAATAGTGTCCCTTTTTATGCATGGATCAGCAGGTGTCAGTTAATCCCTTAGCTTCCATCTGAGACCACTGACATGGTGGAGAGATCAGAGTCTTTCAAAGCCAGCCATAGACAAATTGTACGTACACTATGTAGGAGTTTACATCAAGTTTAACATAATCCTATTCTATTGAGTCGACGTCCATATCGATAACTATGACATCATTTAGAACACCAAGTTATGATAAGTGACGATCCTTCTAGACATTTGTAAACCACTAGTATTCATGGAGGGTACACTCACATCCTGTACCAACCTACTAGAAGCAGCTTGCTAACGAAAACATTGGTGCGTAAATGTTTTGTATTCTAGTTTTATATTACACGTTTCTATTGGAGCTTCGACCCTTTAATTCCCTCTACTTTCTAAAGCCTAGAGCCTCTGGTGAAGTAAGCAGTAATATGTGCCCTTCCCTCCCCTGGTAAACGTTTGAGAGGTCAGCCGTAATAGCTAGGCAATCACAGAGTTTGTGATAGAGCTGCCAAGGATACATTAAGGATTAATACTTCCAAGCATTAAGAAAATATAAAGCACAGATGTTTGGCGCCGTTACCGCTGAACACCTTGGTCCATTTACCCGTCTTTAGATTGAATAAGCATTATAGTCCCCAAAGCGGCACATGAAAAAGTTGAATTTTACAGTCTGCTACTGTAGATGGCTGTAAATGGCTGTTTATGTTAGAGAGGCATTAAATGTCGACCTTAAAAACACCAGGGAAAACAAAGACGAAGCATCCTTTGGAAGTATGGGACAAACAGTGACAATAAGCACTAAACTTTACCAATGAGGTTTGATGCTTGAGACAGGGTGTCCTAAAATGGATACCGTACCCTATGTCAGATTAGTTTGGTCACTCAGAGTTCACGGGAAACATTTTAGGACAGTATAAACATTTTTTATTAACATTTTTATTTCACCTTTATTTAACCAGTTAGGCTAGTTGAGAACAAGTTCTCATTTACAACTGCGACCTGGCCAAGATAAAGCAAAGCAGTGCGACACAAACAACAACACAGAGTTACACATGGAATAAACAAGCGTACAGTCAATAACACAATATAAAAAAAGTATGTGTATATACACTGTGTGCAAATGGCGTGAGGAGGTAAGGCAATAAATAGGCCATAGTAGCGAAATAATTACGTTTTAGCAAATTAACACTGGAGTGATAGATGAGCAGATGGTGATGTCCAAGTAGAAATACAGGTGTGCAAAAGAGAAGAAAAGTAAATAAAAACAATATCGGCATGAGGTGGGTGGGTTATTTAGAGATGGGCTATGTACAGCTGCAGCGATTGGTTAGCTGCCCAGATAGCTGATGTTTAAAGTTAGTGAGGGAAATATAAGTCCCCAGCTTCAGCGATTTTTGCAATTCGTTTCAGTCATTGGCAGCAGAGAACTGGAAGGAAAGGCGACCAAAGGTGGTGTTGGCTTTGGGGATGACCAGTGAGATATACCTGCTGGAGCGCATGCTACGGGTGGGTGTTGTTATTGTGACCAGTGAGCTGAGATAAGGCGGAGCTTTACCTGGCATAGACTTATAGATGACCTGGAGCCGATTCAACACTTTTCTGTCTGTAATTTGAAAGAATGTATTACCATGTTAGAAACAATTTGCTGGGTCCCGTTCCCTTAAATATCTGATAATACCAACCAGTCTCTAACCCAACTCTCACCTCTTCCTATGTCCTAGACCTTTTTCAAACTGCAAATGAACCCAGAGAATCTAGGTCCTCGACGGTAGCAAACACTTTACATTAATATCATTTAGCAGACTCTTATCCAGAGAGTGACTTACAAAGTCACTACCCTAAGCCATCTACAGTAGCAGTGTCAACCCATCTAGTGTCAGCCCATCTAGTGTCAGCCCATCTAGTGTCATGGCTGTCACTGAGTGACTGAGAAATCAGTGAGCCCATCAACAACACAAAGGTCTGGCCATTCATTTTATGTGCCTACTTTGGCTGATTGTCACAGTATAGAAGTCCTTGATTCAGTCACATACTCTCAAACATTTTAAGTGTCATTTCAAGTTCCCCAGTGCTCTGCCCTAAGAAGCAATTTGATTGTAAATGATCCTACGTTAGTTATTGGGGTCAAATTTGTCACCACTTTTGTGGATTGGGTTAATAGGTCCTTGGTTCCAAATATTGGGGAAGATGCCTGAACTGAGGATTATATTAAAGAGTTTAAGTTTAGCCAATTGGAATTTGTGGTCTGTATATTTTATCATTTCATTTAGGATACCATAAACACCACAGGCCTATTTGGGTTAGAGGGTTTGTACATTGTCCTGTAGTTCATTCAATGTAATTGTAGAATCCAGTACATTCTGATTTGCAATTGACCATGTATATATTTTTGCTGTTTGTTCTTTGTTTTACAGTGCCTTGTGAAAGTATTCACCCCATTGGCATTTTTCCTACAATCTGGAATTAAAATATATTTTGGGGGGGTTGTATCATTTGATTTACACAACATGCCTACCACTTTGATGATGCAAAATATTTTTTATTGTGAAAAAAAACAAGAAAGACAAAAAAACTGAAAACTTGATAGTGCATAAACTATTCTTCCCCCTAAAGTCAATACTTTTTAGAGCCACCTTAAGCAGCAATTACAGCTGCAAGTCTCTTGGTGTATGTCTCTATAAGCTTGGCACATCTAGCCACTGGGATTTTTGCCATTCTTCAAGTCAAAATTGCTCCAGCGTCATCAAGTTGGATGTGTTCTTACTGGTGAACAGCAATCTTTAAGTCATACCACAGATTCTCAATTGGATTGAGGTCTGGGATTTGACTAGGCCATTCCAAGACATTTAAATGTTTCCCCTTAACCTCTTGACGGTCGCCTAGGATAGGGGGCGCTACAGCGATTTTTGAAAAAAATTCGTGCCCATTTTAAACGGCCTCCTACTCAAACTCAGAAGCTAGGATATGCATATAATTAATACTTGTGGATAGAAAACACCCTAAAGTTTCTAAAACTGTTTGAATGGTGTCTGTGAGTATAACAGAACTCATATGGCAGTCGAAACCCCGAGACCGATCGTAACAGGATGTGGAATTCTGAATTGCGGACTCAACTTCATCACTTTGCCTATAAATCACACCGTGAGCAATGGTTCATTGAGCACTTCCTATTGCTTCCACTAGATGTCCCCAGTCTTTACAAAGTGGTTTGAGCCTTCTACTGTGAAAACTGACACAATGAGAGTCTGTGGAATGTGGTCACATGAGGAGGGCCATCACCATTATGACACCGGCGCCCCTGGCTAACCTCCCCTTTCGAAACGTTTAGAAAGACAATGCAATCGTCCCCCTTGAATCTTATTGGAGCTCTGGTTGAAAAAGGCCCTAAAGATTTATGTTATACAACGTTTGACATGTTTGAACGAACCTAAAAAAAAAAAAAAAGCATTTTATTGAAAGAGGAGTCCCGCGGCCGACGGAGCTTTTGGAGCAGCCTTCAGAACGCACTAACAAGAACAAGCTATTGGGACGTAAAGGATTAACTTTTTCGAACGAAAATACATTTGTTGTGGACCTGGGATACCTGGAAGTGCTTTCTGATGAAGATAATCAAAGGTAAGGGATTATTGATAATAGTATACAAGAGTAGATTTGATATGCAATTGTTCCAAGATGGCGCTGACCTGTAACGGTAGCCTATTTTTCTGATTATCGCATCCCCTTTTATTGCAAAGTGTGATTACCCAGTAAAGTTATTTTTAAATCTGGCATTGCAGGTGCTTTCAAGAGATGCTAATCTATAAATCTTAGAATGACAATATTACATTTAAAAAAAATTAGAATAGTAATTTAGTAAATTGTAGCGCTGTTTCACCGGACGCATTTGAGGGAAAATAGTTAGTCAACGTTACGCGCCGATGTAAAATGCTGTTTTTATATATAAATATGAACTTTATCGAACAAAAGAATGCATGTATTGTGTAACATGATGTCCTAGGAGTGTCATCTGATGAAGATTGTCAAAGGTTAGTGCTGCATTTAGCTGTTTTTGGTTATTTGTGATATATGTGGTTGGTCGGAAAATGGCTATGTGGCTACTTTTACGATATACTCCTCTAACATAATCTAATGTTTTGCTTTTGCTGTAAAGCCTTTTTGAAATCGGACGACGTGGTTCGATTCAGGAGAGGTCTATCTATAAAACGATATAACATAGTCCTATATTTGAAAAAATATATATATTACATTTTGTTATGCTAATGGTGATAGGATTTTTCGCTGGATGTCCGTCCCGTGCCCGACCAGGGGTTAATCGAGTGTTTCTTTAGCAGTATGCTTAGGGTCATTGTCCTGCCGGAAGGTGAACTTCCGTCCCAGTCTCAAATCTCAGGAAGACTGAAACTCAAGAATTTCCCTGTATTTAGCACCATCCATCATTCCTTCAAATCTGACCAGTTTCCCAGACCCTGCCGATGAAAAACATCCCCACAACACGACGCTGCCACCACCATGCTTCACTGTGGGGATGGTGTTCTCGGGGTGATGCAAGGTGTTGGTTTTGTGCCAGGCATAGCGTTTTCCTTGATGGCCAAAAAACTAAATTTTAGTCTCATCTGACCAGAGAACCTTGTTCCATATGTTTGGGGTCTCCCACATGCCATTTGGCAAACACCAAACGTGTTTGCTTATTTTTTGCTTTAAGCAATGGCTTTTATTCTGGCCACTCTTCCGTAAAGCCCTGGTCCTATGGACAGATACTACAATCTCCGCCTTGGCATTTTGCAGCTCCTTCAGGGTTATCTTAGGTCACTTGTTGCCTCTCTGATTAATGCCCTCCTTGCCTGGTCCGTGAGTTTTGGTGGGCGGCCTCTCTTGGCAGGTTTGTTGTGGTGCCATATTCTTTACATTTTTAATTATGGATTTAATGGTGTTCCGTGGGATGTTCAAAATGACAGATATTTTTTTATAACCCAACCCTGATTTGTACTTCACCACAACTTTGTTGCTGACCTGTTTGGAGAGCTCCTTGGTCGTCATGGTGCCGCTTGCTTGGTGGTGCCCCTTGCTTAGTGGTGTTGCAGACTTTGGGGCCTTTCAGAACAGGTGTATATATACTGAGATCATGTGACAGATCATGTGACATGTAGATTGCACACAGGTGTACTTTATTTAACTAATTATGTGACTTCTGAAGGTAATTGGTTGCACCAGATCTAATTTAGGGGCTTCGTAGCAAAGTGTGTGAATACATATGCATGCACCACTTTTCCGTTTAAAAAACAAATAATTATATAGTTTTTTGAAACAAGTTATTTTTTACATTTCACTTCAACAATTTGGACTATTTTGTGTATGTCCATTACATGAAATCCAAACAAAAATCTGTTAAAATTGCAGGTTGTAATGCAACAAAATAGGAAAAACGCCAAGGGGGTGAATACTTTTGCAAGGCAATGTATCAAATCAAATCAAATGTATTCATAAAGCCCTTCTTACATCAGCTGATATCTCAAAGTGCTGTACAGAAACCCAGCCTAAAACCACAAACAGCAAGCAATGCAGGTGTAGAAGCACGGTAGCTAGGAAAAACTTCCTAGAAAGGCCAGAACCTAGGAAGAAACCTAGAGGGGAACCAGGCTATGAGGGGTGGCCAGTCTTCTTCTGGCTGTGCCGGGTGGAGATTATAACAGAACATGGCCAAGATGTATTGCCAAAAAGATTGGAGAAGTGGTTTTTCAAAAAAAAAATGTTTTGGACTGATAACTCTATGTGTTTTTGTCAGTTAACAGCAGACTCATACATTTCCTTAGTGAAAACAAATGTACTGAGCAAATGTCAAATTGGCTTTTTACCACATATTCACCCTGCACATCCTAATTGAGAAACAAAACAAAACAAAGTCTTCTCTTCCTTTGTTGATTTCAATAAAGCTTTTGACTCAATTTGGCATGAGGGTCTGCTATACAAATAGATGGAAAGTGATGTTGGAGGAAAAGCATATGACAGTATGAAATCCATGTACACAAACAACAAGTGTGCAACTAAAAGTGGCAAAAAACACACACATTTCTTTTCACAGGGCTGTGGGGTGAGACACGGATGAAGCTTGAGCCAAACCCTCTTCACCATATATATCAACGAATTGCAGCACCTGGCCTCACACCTGGCCTCACCTGGCCTCACATGAATCTGAAGTCAAATGTCTACTGTTTGCTGTTGATCTGGTACTTCTCTCCCCAACCTAGTAGGGCCTACAGCAGCACCTAGGTCTTCTGCACAGATTCTGTCAGACCTGGGCCCTAACATTAAATCTCAGTAAGACAAAAATAATGGTGTTCTAAAAAAGGTCAAGTTGCCAGGACCACAAATACAAATTCTATCTAGACACCGTTGCCCTAGACCACACAAACAACTATACCTACCTCGGCCTAAACATCAGCACCACAGGTAACTTCCACAATTCTGTGAACGATCTGAAAGAGGGGCGTTCTACGCCATCAAAAGGAAAATATAATTCGACATCCCAATTACGATCTGGCTAAAAATACTTGAGTCAGTTATAGAACCCATTGACCTTTAAGGTTGTGAAGACTGGGGTCCGCTCACCAACCAAGAATTCACAAAATGGCACAAACACCAAATTGAGACTCTCCATGCAGAATTCTGCAAAAACATCCTCTGTGTAGAACGTAAAACACCAAATAATGCATGCAGAGCAGAATTTGTCCAATACCCGCTATTTACCAAAATCCAGAAAAGAGCCGTTAAATTCTACAACCACCTAAAAGGAATTGATTCCCAAACCTTCAATAACAAAGCCATCACCTACAGAGAGATGAACCTGGAGAAGAGTCCCCTAAGCATGCTTGTCCTGGGTCTCTGTTCACAAACACAAACAGACTCCACAGAGCCCCAGGACAGCAACAGCAACACAATTAGACCCAAGCAAATGATGAGAAAACAAAAAGATATTTACTTGACACATCGGAAAGAATTGACCAAAAAACAAAGCAAACTGGAATGCTGTTTGGCCCTAAACAGAGAATACACATTGGCAGAATACCTGGCCACTGTGACTGACACAAAATTAAGGAAAGCCTTGACTATGTACAGACTCAGTGAGTATAGCCTTGCTATTGAGAGAGGCCGCCGTAGGCAGACCTGGCTCTCAAGAGAAAACAGGCTATGTGGACACTGCCCACAAAATGAGGTTCCTAACCTTCTGCCAAATGTATGACCATATTAGAGACACATTTTCCCTCAGAATACACAGATCCACAAAGAATTTGAAAACAAATTCAATCTTGATAAACTCACATATCTATTAGGTGAAATACCACAGTGTGCCATCACAGCAACAAGAGTTTTGACATGTTACCACAAGAAAAAGGCAACCAGCGAAGAACAAACACCATTTTAAATATAAGCCATATTTATGTTTATTTATTTTCCCTTTTCTACTGTAACTATTTGCACATCATTAAAACACTGCATATTGACATAATATGACATTTGAAATGTTTTTATTATTTTGGAACTTCTGTAAATGTAATGTTTACTGTTAATTTTTTAAAGTTAATTTCACTTTTCTTTTTCACTTGCTTTTGCAATGTAAACATATGTTTCCCATGCCAATACATCCCATTGAATTGAGAGAGAGAGAGAGAGAGAGAGAGAGAGAGCAAATTAAGTGATTTCAGTCCTGTTCCCACCAGAGAGTCCATGTCTGTGTTGAAGTAATGAGGACACATGGAGCATTTCATGTGAGTGATACTGACAGGCCTCCGAGACGATGAGGCCACACTGCTCCACTCAGTGTGTTTCTGTGTGTGTGGCTCGAGAGAGAGAGAGAGAGAGAGAGAGAGAGAGAGAGAGAGAGAGAGAGAGAGAGAGAGAGAGAGAGAGAGAGAGAGAGAGAGAGAGAGAGAGAGAGAGAGAGAGAGAGAGAGAGAGAGAGAGAGAGAGAGAGAGAGAGAGAGAGATGGTAGAGCATGCCGCTTGCAATGCCATGGTTGTGGGTTAGATTCCCACAGGAGACCAGTACAAAAAAAGTATGAAAATGTATGCACTGACTAATGTAGAAGAAAGAGAGAAATGTCTTTTTAAAAGGGACACTGCACTGTTACTGTACTCAACACAGGAAGACAACAAGGAGACATCACATGCCAAATTAGATGTTTCCAAGGGGGATACTGATGGTATATTCTACAGCATTTTTCCTTGTGCTGGCAGGGAGAGCTGTAAGATACATTTCTACCAGTAGTCGCAGGCTCATTTGCCCAAGTCTTGGTAAACATTCTTGATCATTCCACTATTGTCATAGTCATACTGATACTTGTCAAACCATTTCATATAAGAGCAAAACTTTAGTAAGTAAGGCAGAGGGAGGGAGGGAGGGAGGGAGGGAGGGAGGGAGGGAGGGAGGAAGGAAGGAAGGAAGGAGGGAGGGAAAAAGGAAGGAAGGAAGGGAGGGAGGGAGGGAGGGAGGAAGGGAGGGAGGGAAGGGAAGGAAGGAAGGAAGGAAGGAAGGAAGGGAGGGAGGCAGATAGGAAGGAAGGAAGGGAGGGAGGGGAGGGAGGGAGGGAGGGAGGGAGGGAGGGAGGGAGGGAAAACCAAGAGTACTCTGACAGCTCTTCCTACCTCTAAATAAACCAACTGTTGAGGCATCACGAACAGTCCTGAGAAGCGATAGCTCCATTGCAAAACCCAGGGAGTCTGAAGTCGATTCCAATTCAATGTCCATCTTCATTCAATCACAAAACAGCTGGAGAGCTTAGCTGGGTTAAATCAGAATTCCACTCCAAAGAACTGCTTATGGTCCCTAAAGCAAAGTCTGAAGTCCTTATATCACAGCCTGGCCTAATACAAGGGCTGATAGAGAAGAGGGAGAAGACAGCCTAACACAGGACCTTCTGGAAATGTGAAAGATGACTTGTAACTCAGTGGATACTGAACGTTGGCTACACAATACCATATATATCATATTATAGTATCTTTAACACCAAGCATTCTTAAAGTTGACGAGGCAATACCATATATATATATGATATTATAGTATATGTAAAACCATTTTTTTAAAAGTTGACTAGACAATACAAAAAATTATATTACAATTTTAGAAAAAAGGGTTGCAAAAGGGTTCTCCGCCTGTCCCCATAGGAGCACACATTTTGGTTCCAGGGAAGGGTTCTACATGGAACCGAAAAAGGTTCTACCTGGAACCAAAAAGGGGTTCTTCAAAGGGTTCTCCTATGGAGACAGCCAAAGAACCCTTTTAGGTTCTAGATAGCACCTTCTTTTCTAAGAGTGTATAGTATCACTAAAACTAAGCATTCTGACATACTGCATCCATCAAGGTGTTCCTCGAAGAGATGCTGGAGATCATTCACATTTCCTGTCTGTTAGGCAGGGTTTACACAGGCAGCCCCATTTTGATATTTGGTCACTAATTGGTCTTTCGACCAACTAAATCAGATCGTTTTTTCAATAACTGGGCAAAAGATCAGAATGGGGCTGCATGTGTAAACACAGCCTAATAGGCCTTTAAGCTGCCGAAAGGCCTTTATTGTGCCATAATTGCAAACATAGTGTAGCGACTTTAACCCAACAATTAGCGACTTCGACAAGAGGTCCTGATCTCATGGTGTAACGGTTAAGGTATTGGTTAGGTTTGACAGTCACTGTGCTTGTAGTCTAATGACAATGGAGCATTTACAAGCGTGAAGTAGCTGAAAGAGAAACAGTATAGTGGAGAACAGAAGGAGTAGTACTGGTGCTGACGCTGTACTCCAGGGTGCTCTCTGGGAAGGAGCTCAGCAGCGTGTGGTCCAGTGAGGTTGGGGTAAGTTTACAACTTGTCATGTGCATGTATGGTGTGTTTACTACACAGGTAAACCTACAATTGCATGTGCAGGTCGCAGCACAGGTGAAATCATGCAGGTGTGTGGGGAAGGGGGGGGCAGCACGGGTGAAACCATGCAGGTGTGTGTGGGGGGGGGGGGTCCATACCTCCTGGGAAGTGTTCATTGATAGACCAGTTGTCCACCTGGAGTGTGGCGTTACCCCCGTTTCTGGTAAAGCGTACCACATGGTACAGCCCGTCATTCACTGGTGTGCTATTCTCTCTCACGCTGATGTCCATTGTGCCGATGTTAAACGTCACACCAATCTTCCCTTGTTCCTAGAAGAAAAAAACAAAATCATTCATTTAGTGATTTTTTTTATTTTTTATTTCGGAAACAATTATTTAATTTTTTTGATAAATGACTGTTTGTCATAGTGCATCAATTATTTTGTTCAAAATACTCAGATCTTATTGCTAAAAACGAGGTAATCGAATGAATAAATGCTAAAAGTGTAAAACTTTATTACTTCGAGTCTGCGGAATGTCACTGGAAGAGTCAATGAAAAACGAAGGAATTCAAGGTTTAATTCTCTAGCTCTCTTCGTTCATTATTCAGTCCTTGAATAATCCATTATATTAACCTTAAAGGCCCCCTTCTGCTGGATAACACACACACACACACACACACACACACACACACACACACACACACACACACACAGACACAGACACACACACACACACAGACACACACACAGACACACACACACACACACACACACACACACACACACACACACACACACACACACACACACACAGACACAGACACACACACACAGACACACACACACACACACACACACACACACACACACACACACACACAGACACAGACACAGACACAGACACACACAGACACACACAGACACACACCCTCATACAGTGTATATATATATATATATATACCTGCAAAAATCAATGGTGTTGAATAAGCCAGAGTAAACAGAGATAAGCTAGATTAATGAGCAGTGAAGGCTCACAGAGTCACATGTTGGAAGAGAACAGATGTCACCGGGCAGGTGACCAATTCCACCTCCTCACTCCAAACCAACCTGTGATCATCAACCAACCAGGAAGCAACCTGACTCTGTAGTGGCTAATGGGTAGATCTAAATGTCACCATCTGGATATAGAAGTATTACTAGTTCTATGGCATCCCCTTCGCATTTTGCCGATCCGAAATAATCTGATCCACACCACATTCAACATGACAAAATCAGTCAATTATGTGCAATTCTGTTGGTACTGATAATAACATTCCAAAATGTTCCAAAATGACACACTAACGCTAATCAGCATCAAATCAAATTGCATTTGTCACATGCTTTGCAAACAACAGGTGTAAACTAACAGTGAAACGCTTACCTACGGGCCCTTCCCAACAATGCAGAGAGAAACATAGAGAAATAATAGAAAATAGACAAAAATGAATACATGGAAAAAATACACATTGATTAACAATAAATTGGCTACACACACGGATGGAGGTACCGAGTCGATGTGCAGGGAGTACCAGGTAATAACATGGCTATATACAGGGAGTACCAGGTAATAACATGGCTATATACAGGGAGTACCAGGTAATAACATGGCTATATACAGGGAGTACCAGGTAATAACATGGCTATATACAGGGAGTACCTGATAATAACAGGGCTATATACAGGGAGTACCAGGTAATAACATGGCTATACATGGGGAGTACCAGGTAATAATATGGCTATATACAGGGAGTACCAGGTAATAACATGGCTATATACAGGGAGTACCAGGTAATAACATGGCTATATACAGGGAGTACCAGATAATAACATGGCTATATACAGGGAGTACAGGTAATAACATGGCTATACATGGGGAGTACAGGTAATAATATGGCTATATACAGGGAGTACCAGGTAATAATATGGCTATATACAGGGAGTACCAGGTAATAACATGGCTATACAGGGAGTACCAGTAATAACATGGCTATATACAGGGAGTACCAGGTAATAACATGGCTATATACAGGGAGTACCAGGTAATAACATGGCTATATACAGGGAGTACCTGATAATAACATGGCTATATACAGGGAGTACTAGGTAATAACATGCCTATATACAGGGAGTACCAGGTAATAACATGGTTATATACAGGGAGTACCAGGTAATAACATGGCTTTATACAGGGAGTACCAGGTAATAACATGGCTATATACGGGGAGTACCAGGTAATAAACATGGCTATATACAGGGAGTACCAGGTAATAACATGGCTATATACAGGGAGTACCAGGTAATAACATGGCTATATACAGGGAGTACCAGGTAATAACATGGCTATATACAGGGAGTACCAGGTAATAACATGGCTATACATGGGAGTACCAGGTAATAACATGGTTATATACAGGGAGTACCAGGTAATAACATGGCTATATACAGGGAGTACCAGGTAATACAGGGCTATATACAGGGAGTACCAGGTAATAACATGCCTATATACAGAGAGTACCAGTACAGAGTCGATGTGTAGGTGTATGAGGTAATAACATGGCTAAATACAGGGAGTACCAGGTAATAACATGGCTATATACAGGGAGTACCAGGTAATAACATGGCTATATACAGGGAGTACCAGGTAATAACATGCCTATATACAGGGAGTACCAGTACAGAGTCGATGTGTAGGTGTATGAGGTAATAACATGGCTAAATACAGGGAGTACCAGGTAATAACATGGCTATATACAGGGAGTACCTGATAATAACATGGCTATATACAGGGAGTACTAGGTAATAACATGGCTATATACAGGGAGTACCAGGTAATAACATGGTTATATACAGGGAGTACCAGGTAATAACATGGCTTTATACAGGGAGTACCAGGTAATAACATGGCTATATACAGGGAGTACCAGGTAATAACATGGCTATATACAGGGAGTACCAGGTAATAACATGGCTATATACAGGGAGTACCAGTACAGAGTCGATGTGTAGGTGTATGAGGTAATAACATGGCTAAATACAGGGAAGTACCAGTACTGAGTCGATGTGCAGGGATACGAGGTAATTGAGGTAGGTATGTACATACAGGTAAGGGTAAAGTGACTAAGCAACAGGATAGATAATAAACCCCTTCCTCTATTTTCTCTTCTCTCAACCTATTGTTACTTCCTTCATACTTCCTCTGTAGTTAATCATAGCTGGAATCACCTCCTCATCTGTATACAGATCAGAGTCTATGGCCAGATGATAAATAGTATCGAGGGAGATGTGTTGTGCATTCATCACCACTGATCAGAGCAAGGCCTGGGCGGAATCTAGGCCAGGGCTCTCAAGTTCGTTTAGAAGACATCGGACAGGAAGTAGAAGATACTGTACAGCGTTACCTACAGTCATTTGGTCAGTAATAACTGTGAGATTGAGATTGATTAGGAACAATTCTATATAATAACTTATTTGAAATAATGCAAATGTTCTAGCTTTTGTTTGCTATCTTTTTGAAGATACAGGTTTTGTAAGGGGTCTCAATTGTAAATGCAAATGTACCTTCGAACTGGATGTATTTCTGTGTAACATCCTGTTCATGTATTTAAACTGAGGGGAACATACGGAGTTCTTAGATAACTCACATGATGAAAACGGGTGGAAACAGAAAAATACATTTAGTCAGATCTTTTTCCCCGCTCTTTATGAAATTGGAATCGAAAGCGAGTCAGTGTATTTTTACTTTTTGATCATAGGCTTTCCTCTCGCTGGTTTCAACATGTTGGTAACATCAAAGAGCATGGTTTAAATACCACCCACATGTTTACACCCGCAAGCAAATGTTTAATCTATAAAGTCATGGAAGCTTCAAATCTCCAAAATAGTTTATTCCCAAAATCTGTTGAAAATGTGTTGTTTCCAAAGCAGTCAAATATCTTGTTGTGATGATAGTGATGATATGTAATGATAAGCTTATTAAAACGCCTCCTCATTGAATTGTTCACTGTGAATATCCTTAACAAATGTAAAAATAAACAACATAATTAGCCGTGAAATATGGGCAGGTTTCAAGGAGCATCGGGGGACTCCTTTAGAACAGTGAATGAAACCAAAGGCAACACTCCATCACCATGGCCCCTTTGAGATATTCTCCTAATGGAGCTGCCATTTAACGCGCCTGACTCCGCGGCAAGATAAAGACAGGCGCATAATAGTGATCCATATCCCTTGGAGCGTGGCAGTGTGCTGGAGCGCTGAACACACAGGGATGGCAGGGTGATTCCATGGTATCACCTGCACAAATTGATAAGTGTTTAAGAAATGAACAAGGCGCTCTGTGAGAGAATGGCGTGTAAACTGCTGATAACATAATGGGAGGTTTGTCTGTAGAGATGGGAGCCGAGAGGGAAAATAAAGCAGAGATGACAAGTGTTTCATCAATGAAAGGCTGGGGTTAGCTAGAAGTCAATGAACAATAAAAACAGACAGTTTGTTCTTCAATAGCAGCACAAACAATCTTCCGGCAAAGAGCGGAAACGTTTTTGTAAAGTTTGGTCACATTACAATAAGGAAGTTGATTATACCGTAGTGTGATTATGAAAACATACTTTTCACAGTAATTAAGGGTGAGTCAACATCTTGCGTTGGGTATAAGGAAATTAGATTACATTAGTTCGTAATGGCCGTTACTCTGACCCAAGACCACCGTGTTAATGATCTTTTCAACACACACGTGACACAGTATACAGAACAAAGTGGAGTCTCAACTGACGTTTTATACAAGACATGGCATTGATAACTGCCATAACAGGTAATAACAGTTTAGTGTAAAACAGACCCATAGTGGATTGTCTTAGCAAGAAACATTCGCACTAGCAATTGTCTCTAATGGCTTGATTTATTATTTGCTTTAAAATACAAAATTGACAAGAATTTTGAACAATTATCAACAAAATGTGAAAGCCAAAAGGTAATTTATTAACTAATGCTATAAAATTCCGACATGTAAGGTTGGTAGTTTGGTGTTCAGACAGAGAGAGGTATTTTCAGGTTCAAGCTCCAGCCCAGTGGTGACAGAATAATTTCTACCAAAAAGGAGCCTTATTATTAACAAAATCAGAAGGACCAAAAAAGAGCATTTAACTCACCTCAACAGTATGTACCTATTTAGGTGTTCATGCATTATGCATGTTGGATGCACGAGTGGGAGCCACAATTACGGGTTTAAACTAGGTATTAGGGGTTTACTCTAGGTATTAGGGGTTTACTCTAGGTATTAGAGGTTTAATCTAGGTATTAGGGGTTTACTCTGGGTATTAGGTATTTAATCTAGGTATTAGGGGTTTAATCTAGGTATTAGGGGTTTAATCTAGGTATGAGGCGTTTAATCTAGGTATTAGAGGTTTATCTAGGTATTAGGCGTTTAATCTAGGTATGAGGCGTTTAATCTAGGTATGAGGCGTTAATCTAGGTATTAGAGGTTTATCTAGGTATTAGAGGTTTAATCTAGGTATTAGGCGATTAACCTAGGTATTAGGGGTTAATCTAGGTATTAGGGGTTTAATCTAGGTATTAGGGGTTTAATCTAGGTATTAGGGGTTTAATCTAGGTATTAGAGGTTTAATCTAGGTATTAGGGGTTTAATCTAGGTATTAGAGGTTTAATCTAGTGTCATGACGTTGGCCTCTTTGGGTACAGGAGGGACAGTTGACCCCCTCCCCTTTGTACCATCACCCAACCTACCTTCCCCCCCAACCCAGGGTTGTAAAAATTCCAAGAGGAGAATCTACTACAACATGTTTCATAGAGAGACAAAGGAATTCTTCCAACTCATAGAATTGGAGAACCTAGCGACATGTGTGTTCTGGAGAAGATATGGAAGATTGATGAAGACTCCAGCTACGAACTGATCCGCTTGGTACAATTTTGTGATACTCAGAAGAGACAATATAGCCATATTACCCTAAAACGGTCTACATGATAGCCTCAGCGATGAGACTGAATCCACATGGTTGTATACAATGTATTATTAAGGATAAAGCTATTTGTAATACATTGAGATGCTATGTACTGAATTTAAGGTGATATAATTATATTTTTATAACCAAGTCTAGCTCAGTCATAGGCACGCCCCCAGGGACACATACAGGACCAGGCGTCATTTGACAAGCCTGTTCTCTGGGCCCTATAAAACACCCCCTGATTTACATTTCTACAGACCAGGCCTCCACTCCATCGTGAGTTTGGCCCAGAGGTTTGACCAGCCAAGTATTCTACTGAAAGTGAACCATACCACGTGGTTAACTTTTAGGACTATCGATATCGACAGAATAAGAACAAGTCTTTGATATTAATTATTAGTCTGCAGCTAAGTAAATTATATCATCGAACGCGAAGACCAACCACATCCATTCTATGACGACATTCATGAATGTCGCTCTGAACGATCCATTCTAACCGAGAGAGAGACTCTCCATCAGAACTACTCTCCAACAAGAATCAGAACGACACACTGAGCGTAAATATATATTGATTGCAACTGTTCGCGAATGAGTGAGCCTTTAATTGTCAATTGTTAATATTAATGAACTCTGTGTAACTTCTCAGCTTACCGTTTTATGACCCATTGTCTAACAGACCAGCCATGCTTGTTAGCCAGTAGGGCACATTCCCCTACGAATCCTGTGTGACGATAGTTACTGTTTGTATGTTTTCTGTTAATTACTTAGTGTAGTAAATAAATGATTTTAAGACAATTGATGTATGGATGATTTTAGTAAAGACTGGGTTCGTGCAGATAACCAAGAATTTACAACGTTTGGGAATGAGACTTGACGAGAGGTAAAATACGCCATTCAAACCAGAAGATAATCGGCCTATATTATAATATAGGAAAGTTATATTAGGAAAATTATAACTTTGTAATCTGAATATTTTTCTTGGTGCCCCGATCTCCTAGTTAATTACGATTAAACGACTAATCAGTTTAGTCGCGTGATAATAATTACAGGGAGTTAATTGATAAACCTATCTTCAGTTTAATGGTACCCAAAGACACGACACTAGGTATTAGGGGTTTAATCTAGGTATTAGAGATTTAATCTAGGTATTAGAGGTTTAATCTATGTATTAGAGGTTTAGTCTAGGTATTAGGTAAACAATAGATAAGTAAAGAATTTAAAAATAATAATAATAACATCAGCGAGGCTATATACAGGTGGTACCAGTACAGAGTCAATGTGCGGGGGCACCAGTTAGTCGGGCTATTTGAGGTAATATGAGATTAGTTAAAGTGACTATGCATAAATTATAAACTGGGAGTTGCAGCAGCATAAAAGAAGGGGTTGGCGGGCGGGGGGGGTACCAAGTGGCGCAGCGGTCTATGGTAATGCATCTCAGTGCTAGAGGCATCACTACAGAACCCTTGTTCGAATCCAGGCTGTATCACAACCGACCGTGATTAGCCAAACCGGACCGTCCCCGGGTTTGGCCAGTGTAGGCCGTCATTGTAAATAAGAATTTGTTCTTAACTGACTTGCCTAGTTAAATAAAGGTTACATGTGTTTGAATAGGGCAGCCTGTGGCTCATTTAATTTGTTTTCTTCAGAGATCTGTGAATGAATGTTATTCCATGCGAGAAATTGCCAATAAACTGAAGATCTCGTACAACGTTGTGTACTACTCCCTTCACAGAACAGCGCAAACTGGCTATAAATTGAAAGAAGAGTTGAGGCCCCGGTGCACAACTGAGCAAGAGGACAAGTACATTAGAGTGTCTAGTTTGAGAAACAGATGCCTCACAAGTCCTCAACTGGCAGCTTCATTAAATAGTACCCGCAAAACACCAGTCTCAACTTCAACAGTGAAGAAGCAACTCTGGGATGCTAGCTTTCCAGGAGTTCCTCTGTCCAGTGTCTGGGTTCTTTTGCCCATCTTAATATTTTATTTTTATTGGCCAGTCTGAGACATGGCTTTTTCTTTGTAACTCTGTAAATTACGAATTTCCTTTTTTTTTCTTCTTTTTTTTACATCTGCAAAAATGTCCAAAAACCTGTTTTGTTTGCTTTGACATTATGGGGTATCGTATGTAGATTGCTGAGGATTTTTTATTTTTATCTCATCCATTTTAGAATAAGGCTGTGAATACTTTCTGAAGGCACTGTATGTATGCTAGCCAACTAAACTTTTCTCCACGATTTACAATGGAGTTTAGTCGGCTACTTGCAGGCCTACTGTATTTATCTTTAAATGCAGTCACCTCGGTTTTAATTTGAAGCATCTTTTTATCCTTCGTTTTAAAGTTGTCGGAGGTCACAGAGAGACAGATAAACATCTTGATGCTAGTTTTAGTGGAGATCCGGTAGGGAAAAAAACGCATCTAACAACGCACTGAGCTTTTCTAGTAGTGGTCTGAGGCAGTTGGTAAAATATCGACCACTATTCCATTTATATTGTAACCTAACTTAACGTAACATATAATACTAAATTGAGTACCACAGATGTACGTGCAAAGTAATGCGAATTGCCCTGAGACTCGGTGGGAGAGAAAACAAAATGGATGTGGTCTGAACATTAACTGGAATCTGAGAAAAGGTTACTAGTCAGGAGAAGGTCAGCTAAATGTATCATTAGAATTAAGATAGAATAAGAGAAGGGGAGAGAGACGAAGAAAGAGAGAGAAGAGGAGAGAGAAAGAGAGAGAAGAGAGAGAAAGAGATGAAGAAGGAAGAAGAAAGAGAGAGAAAGAAGAGAGAAAGAGAGAGCAAGAGAGAGAAAGAGAGAGAGGAAAGAGAGAATGAGAAAGAGAGAGAGAGAGAGAAAGAGAAATAATTAGAAAGTGAGAGAGAAGGAGAAGGAGAGAAAATGAGAAAGAGAGAGAGAAAATGAGAAAGAGAAAGCGAGAGAGCAAGAGAGAAGAGAGAGAAAGAGAGAGAAAAGAGAAAGAAAAAGAGACAGGACAAGAGGGAGAGATAAAGCACAGAATCATACTCACTAAATGAATACTTAAAGACAACTTCACGTCTTCCACATCAGCCGACTCAACACTGCATCGTCGCAAAACAACTTTCAAGCTCATGACTTTGACAATCAGCAGTAACTCCCTCAACACTCTCATAGAGAGGGGGAATGAACCAGCAGTAACTCCCTCAACACTCTCACAGAGAGGGGGAATGAACCAGCAGTAACTCCCTCAACACTCTCACAGAGAGAGGCAATAAACAAGTCGTAACTCCCTCAACACTCTCACAGAGAGGGGGAATGAACCAGCAGTAAATCCCTCAACACTCACAGATAGAGGCAATAAGCAAGCCGTAACTCCCTCAACACTCTCACAGAGAGGGGGAATGAACCAGCAGTAACTCCCTCAACACTCTCACAGAGAGGGGGAATGAACCATCAGTAACTCACTCAACACTCTCACAGAGAGGGGGAATGAACCAGCACTAACTCCCTCAACACTCTCACAGAGAGGGGGAATGAACCAGCAGTAACTCCCTCAACACTTTCACAGAGAGGGGGAATGAACCAGCAGTAACTCCCTCAACACTCTCACAGAGAGGGGGAATGAACCAGCACTAACTCCCTCAACACTCTCACAGAGAGAGGCAATAAACAAGCTGTAGCTCCCTCAACACTCTCACAGAGAGGGGGAATGAACCAGCAGTAACTCCCTCAACACTCTCACAGAGAGGGGGAATGAACCATCAGTAACTCACTCAACACTCTCACAGAGAGGGGGAATGAACCAGCACTAACTCCCTCAACACTCTCACAGAGAGGGGGAATGAACCAGCAGTAACTCCCTCAACACTTTCACAGAGAGAGGGAATGAACCAGCACTAACTCCCTCAACACTCTCACAGAGAGGAGGAATGAACCAGCAGTAACTCCCTCAACACTCTCACAGAGAGGGGGAATGAACCAGCACTAACTCCCTCAACACTCTCACAGAGAGAGGCAATAAACCATATGCTGTCCTCTACTAACCATCTCCAAACTGGCATCAATGGGAGATGAAGAATAGACATTCACATACTAACACTCAGGAGCTCCCGTGGCTGTGGCTTATGGAGATATCAAAGGTGTTGATGAGGCAGAACGAGCCTTTTAATTCACTGTCTGCTGTTGCTGTTGCTGCTGCTGCTGCCACTGTGACTGTGCTTGCCAAGCCAGGCAGTATACTGCAAACACAGACAGATGCCAGGCCATTTTAATCTGCTGAGAACTTGCTGGATCGACAATCCTCAAGAGGAAAGGAATGGAGGGAGAGAAAAGGTGAGACAGAAGGAGAGATAGAGAGCCATAGAGAGAGAGAGGGGGGAGAGAGAGAGAGAGAGAGAGGAGAGAGAGAGAGAGGAGTGATGAAGAGAGCGGTAAGAGTGAGAGAGCTGAATGGAGAGGTGGGAGAGTTTTCGAAATGACCTTGTATTGAATCTGAAGTGCTGACCATGAAGTATGGTTTACACAGGGCAAGACAGGACAAGACTGGACAGGACAAGACAGGACAGGACAGGACAGGACAAGACAGGACAGGACAGGACAGGGCACTCACTGTCACTGACACACACAGGCAGGAACTGAGAACAAGGATATGTGCTCCATCATCATAACTGATATTCAGCTATTGACAAAGTTAATCATTTCTAAGCTCTTCCTTACATTGTGGACAGCTGGAAACTATATCAAACTGGGGATGAAAACTATCCCTGAAGAAATCTCATTCTAGGTTCCTTTATCAGCACTGTATTTATTCTACCTGGAGTAGAACTGCCAATAGGTTTGTTCAGGAGCGGTGTGAATAAGCTGTCATTTTAATCTAGTTTTTTCTCCTGTTTGGGTCATGATTGTGTTAGCACCACATACAGAGTAGCATTCATTCAAACTCACTCTTCTCTTCCCTGCAATTTGTCTTCCTGTCAACACTGTGATTTGTGGAAAGAAATCAGAAAAGAGATCAAGTTGTTCTGCAGCTTAAGGCAATGGGTTCATTTGAATAACCAGGTAAATATTGACAGCTTCCGCTGGATACTGACATGGAACACAGATCTGAGAAGAATATAGTGCCATATTTATTTTTGATTTAAGAGGTTAAAACTTCTACACTTCTTGAAAACTGCCTGGCGCCTTCAGAGAAATTTAGTAGTGATCAATAATGTGTTGTTCCCATTGATCTCTTTTGCAGTGACTGCCAATTCAGGGGCTCCATTCAACTATACCTGCATTACAGTATTGACACATACATTTGAAGTCAGAAGTTTACATACACCTTAGCCAAATACATTTAAACTCAGTTTTTCACAATTTCTGACATTTAATCATAGTAAAGATTCCCTGTCTTAGGTCAGTTAGGATCACCACTTCATTTTAAGAATGTCAAATGTCAGAATAATAGTAGAGAGAATGATTTATTTCAGCTTTTATTTCTTTCATCACATTCCCTGTGGGTCAGAAGTTTACATACAGTCAATTACTATTTGGTAGCATTGCCTTTAAATTGTTTAACTTGGGTTAAACGTTTTTTTTTGGTAGCCTTCCACAAGCTTCCCCACAATAAGTTAGGTGAATTTTGGCCCATTCCTCCTGACAGAGCTGGTGTAACTGAGTCAGGTTTGTAGGCCTCCTTTCTTGCACACACTTTTCCAGTTCTGCCCGCAATTGTTCTATGGGATTGAGGTCAGGGCTTTGTGATGGATACTCCAATACCTTGACTTTGTTGTCCTTAAGCCATTTTGCCACAACTTTGGAAGTATGCTTGGGGTCATTGTCCATATGGAAGACCCATTTGCGACCAAGCTTTAACTTCCTGACTGATGTCTTGAGATATTGCTTCAATATATCCACATAATTTTCCGTCCTCATGATGCCATCTATTTTATGAAGTGCACCAGTCTCTCCTGCAGCAAAGCACCCCCACAACATGATGCTGCCCCCATGCTTCACGATTGGATGGTGTTCTTCGGATTGCAAGCCTCCCACTTTTTTCCTCCAAACATAACAATGGTCATTATGTCCAACCAGTTCTATTTTTGTTTCATCAGACCAGAGGAAATTTCTCCAAAAAGTACAATTTTTGTTCCCATGTGCAGTTGCAAACCATAGTCTGGCTTTTTTTATGGCGGTTTTAGAGCAGTGGCTTCTTCCTTGCTGAGCGGCCTTTCAGGTTATGTCGATATAGGACTCGTTTTACTGTTGATATAGATACTTTGTACATGTTTCCCTCAAGCATCTTTACAAGGTTGTTTGATGTTGTTCTGGTATTATTTTGCACTTTTTGCACCAACGTACATTCATCTCTAGGAGACAGAACGTGTCTCCTTCCCGAGCGGTATGATGGCTGCGTGGTCCCATGGTGTTTATACTTCCGTACTATTGTTTGTACAGATGAATGTGATACCTTCAGGCGTTTGGAAATTGCCCCAAGGATGAACCAGACTTGTGGAGGTCTACAATTTTCAGGTCTTGGCTGACTTCTTTTGATTTTCCCATGATGTCAAGCAAAGAGGCACTGATTTTGAAGGTAGGCCTTGAAATACATCCACAGGTACACCTCCAATTGACTCAAATTATGTCAATTAGCCTATCAGAAGCTTCTAAAGCCATGACATAATTTTCAGGAATTTTACAAGCTGTTTAAAGGCACAGTCAATTTAGTGTATGTAAACTTCTGGCCTACTGGAATTGTGATACGTGAAATAATCTGTCTGTAAACAATTGTTGGAAAAATTACTTGTGTCATGCACAAAGTATATATCCTAACCAACTTAAAAACTATAGTTTGTTAACAAGAAATTTGTGGAGTGGTTGAAAAACGACTTTTAATGACTCCAACCTAAGTGTATGTAAACTTCCGACTTCAACTTTACAAACACACCTTTTTTACACTTTGTCAAAATGATAGAAGAGTTTAGGGCCCTGTAAAACAGTAAAGTACCCCCTCACAGATATAAGCTTCCAGTTTGCCGTTGTCACGTCCTGACCAGTATAGGGGTTGTTTGTTATTGTAGTTTGGTCAGGACGTGGCAGAGGGTATTTGTTTTATGTGGTTCGGGGTGGTGGTTTGTTTAGAAGGGTGTTTGATTTATTATTTCCGGGTTTTGGGTTATGTTCTATGTTTTTTGTATTTCTATGTTCTTTCTAGTTTATATTTTCTATGTTAGGTATTGGGTGTTGGACTCTCAATTGAAGGCAGGTGTTTGTAGTTGCCTTTGATTGAGAGTCCTATAATTAGGGATGTGTTTTGTTTGTTAATTGTGGGTAGTTGCATTTCGCACTGCTGTTGTAAGTATAGGCTGTGAAAACTGTCGGTCTGTCGTTCTTTGTTTCTTGTTTTTTCTCATGTTCACATTTATTTAATAAATATATATGATGAACATGCAACCCGCTGCGCCTTGGTCCTCTCTACATAACGACAGCCGTTAAAGACAGATGTGAATAGTTGAATTTCTAATGTTGGGTTATCGCAATCAATGGACATCCAAACAACTAAAATAAAACATTTTTAAATGTTGAAAAAATGTTGATATAATGTTGATAGATCTGAAATGTTGACCACTGGCTTACTTTACCAAAATCATGAAAAATATGCTGTATTTTGAGTGGGAATGTGTATTCAACACTGGAAAGGTAAGAACATGGTAACTAACCAACAAAAACAGGTGGATAGCTGCATCCTAATATGGCGACCAGAGTGTGGACGAGTGGGTGTGTTGAAGGAGTGGGGTGTGTTGAAGGAGTGGGTGTATGAAAAGCAAATCAGCATCTGGTGCTTTTTACTGGGCAGCTGTATCACAGTTAGCTAATACAGTCAAAAGATTCTCGCATGATTTTATTTCAAACAATTTAGATGCCACCTTGATACAAACAGTACCAGTCAAAAGTTTGGACACACCTATTCATTCAAGGGTTTTTTCTACATTGTAGAAAAATAGTGAGGACATCAAAACTATGAAATAACACATATGGAATCATGTAGTAACCAAAAAGATGTTAAACAAATCAAAATATGTTTTATATTTTAGATCCTTTAAAGCAGCCAACCTTTGCCTTGATGATAGCTTTGCACAATCTTGGTATTCTCTCAACCAGCTTCATGAGGTAGTCACCTGGAATACATTTTAATTAACAGGTGTGCCTTGTTAAAGTTAATTTGTGGAATGTATTTCCTTCTTAATAAGTTTGAACCAATCAGTTGTGTTGTGACAAGGTAGTGGTGGGAAACAGAACATCGCCCTATTTGTAAAAAGACCAAGTTCATATTATGGCAAGAACAGCTCAAATAAGCAAAGAGAAATTACAGTCCATCATTACTTTAAGACATATGGAAGATTTCAAGAACATTGAAAGTTTTCTTCAAGTGCAGTCGCAATAAACAGCAAGCACTGTGATGAAACTGGCTCTCAAGAGGACCACCACAGGAAAGGAAAACTCAGAGTTACCTCTGCTGCAGAGTTCATTAGAGTTACCAGCCTCAGAAATTGAAGCCCAAATAAATGCTTCACAGAGTTCAAGTAATACACACATCTCAACATCAACTGTTCAGAGGAGACGGCGTGAATCAGGGATTCATGGTCAAATTGCTTCAAAGAAACCACTACTAAAGGAAACCAATAAGATGAAGATACTTGCTTGGGCCAAGAAACACGATCAATGGGCATTAGACCTGTGGAAATCTGTCTTTTGGTCTGATGAGTCCAAATGTAAGATTTTTGGTTCCAACCGCTGTGTCTTTGTGAGACGCAGAGTAGGTGAACGGATGATCTCCGCATGTGTGGTTTCCACCATGAAGCATGGAGGAGGAGCTGTGATGGTGTGGGGGTGCTTTGCTGGTGACACTGTCTGTGATTTATTTAGAATTCAAGGTGCACTTAACCTGCAGGGCTACCACAGCATTCTGCAGCTATACGCCATCCCAGCTGGTTTGTGCTTAGTGGGATTATCATTTCTTTTTCAACAGGACAATGACCCAAAACACACCTGCAGGCTGTGTAAGTGCTATTTGATCAAGAAGGAGAGTGATGGATTGCTGCATCAGTTTACCTGGCCTCCACAATCACCCGACCTCAACCCAATTGTGATGAGTTGGACCGCAGAGTGAAGGAAAAGCATCCAACAAGTGCTCAGCATATGTGTGAGCTCCTTCAAGGACTGTTGGAAAAGCATTCCAGGTGAAGCTGGTTGAGAGAATGCGAGGAGTGTGCAAAGCTGTCATTCTATCGGAAGGGCTGGCTGAGTTCTATCGTAAGGACTGGCTGAGTTCTATTGCAAGGACGGCACACTAGTCACCATTGGTGGTGGCAAACATTTGAAGTAATTCACTAGATGACAGAGATGTGATGGTTGAATTGAACAAAATCCAAATCAAATCAAATGTTATTTGTCACACGCACCGAATACAATGGGTGTAGACCTTACCATGAAATCTTTACTCACGAGCCCATACCAACGATGCAGAGATCAAACATTATAATAAATAAAAAAATATTAGCACAAGTGGAATAGAATGCACAATGGAGCTAAATGCAAGGAGGTTCATAACAGATCAAGGTATCTGACGTAGATAAATGCAAGGAGTACCAGAACCAGATCAATGTATCTGAGGTAGATAAATGCAAGCAGTACCAGAACCAGATAAAGGTCTCTGAGGTAGATAAATGCAAGGACTACCAGAACCAGATCAATGTATCTGAGGTAGATAAATGCAAGGAGTACCAGAACCAGATCAATGTATCTGAGGTAGATAAATGCAGGGTAAAGTCACTAGGAATCAGGATAGATAATAATAAGACCAAAAAATAATAGAATAATAGCAACATTTGATGAGTGTGAAAGTGTGTGTGTGTGTGTGTGTGTATGTTGTGTCGGAATGAGCATGTGTGTTATGCTTGTAGTGTATGGGGATGTGTGTGAGTTTTGTGTGAGAGTGTCAGTGTAGTGTGAGTGAGTGAGTGAGTGAGTGAGTGAATGAGTGAATGAGTGAGTGAGTGAGTGAGTGAGTGAGTGTGTATATAGTGTGTCTACAGTGCCTTCGGAAAGTATTCAAACCCCTTGACTATTTCCACATCCAAATCCTCAGCAATCTACACCCATAATACCCCATATTTACAAAGCGAAAATAGTTTTTCTGAAATTTTAACAAATGGATAAAAATAAAAAACAGAAATACCTTATTTACATAAGTATTCTGAACCTTTGCTATAAGACTCGACATTGAGCTCAAGTGCATCCTGTTTTAATTGATCATCCTCGAGATCTTTATACAACTTGATTGGTGTCCACCTGTGGTAAATTCAATTGATTGGCCATGATTTGTAAAGGCACACTCCTGTCAATATAAGGTCCCACAGCTGACAGTGCATGTCAGAGCAAAACCCAAGCCATGAGGTCAAAGGAATTGTCCGTAGAGCTCCGAGACAGGATTGTGTAGAGGCACATATCTGTGGAAAGGTACCAAAGAAAGTTTGGAACCACCAAGACTCTTCCTAGAGCTTGTCGCCTGGCCAAACCGAGCAATCGGGGGAGAAGGGCCTTGGTCACGGAGGTGACCAAGAACCCGATGGTCACTCTGAAAGATCTCTAGAGGTCCTCTGTGGAGATGGGAGAACCTTCCAGACGGACAACCCATCTCTGCAGCACTCCACCAATCAGGGCTTTATGGCTGATTGGCCAGACGGAAGCCACTTCTCAGTAAAAGGCACATGACAACCCACTTGGAGTTTGCCAAAAGGCACCTTAATACTCTAAGAACATGAAAATCAAGATTCTCTGGTCTGATGAAACCAAGATTGAACTCTTTGGCCTGAATGCAAAGCTTCACGTCTGGAGCAAACCTGGTGAAGCATGGTAGTGGCAGCATCATACTGTGGGGATGTTTTTTCAGCGGCAGGAACTGGGACACTAGTCTGGCTCGAGATAAATATGAACGGAGAAAAGTACAGAGAGATCATTGATGAAAACCTGCTCCATACTGCTCAGGACCTCAGAATGGGGTGAAGGTTCCCCTTCCAACAGGACAAAGACCCTAAACACACAGCCAAGAAATCGCAGGAGTGGCATCGGGACAAGTCTCTGAATGTCCTTGAGTGGCCCAGCAAGAGCTCAGACTTGAAGCCAATTGAACATCTCTGGAGAGACTTGAAAATGAATGTGCAGCAACGCTCCCCATCCAACCTGACAGAGCTTGAGAGGATCTGCAGAGAAGAATGGGAGAAACTCCCCAAATACAGGTGTGGCCAAGTTTGTAGCGTCATACCCAAAAAGACCCGATGCTTTAATCACTGCCAAAGGTGCTTCAACAAAGTACTGAGTAAAGGGTCTGAATACTTATTGTAAATGTGATATTTAAGTGTTTTTAATTTTTATACATTTGCAAAAATGTATAGAAACCTGTGAGGGTATTATGGGGTATTGTGATGTCATTATGGGGTATTGTGATGTCATTATGGGGTATTGTGATGTCATTATGGGGTATTGTGATGTCATTATGGGGTATTGCGTGTAGATTGATGAGGGGAAAAAAAACTATTTCATCCATTTTAGAATAAGGCTGTAACGTAACAAAATGTGGAAAAAGTCTGAATCCTTTCCTGAAGGCACTGTATATACGCTTGTGAGTGTGCATAGAGTCAGTGCAGATAGTCCGGGAAACCTTTCAATGAACTATTTAGCAGTCTTACGGCTGATGGTATCTATCTGTTTGTCTTTCAGACCCTCTCCTTCATCTGCTTATATTTACCTGCCTTGATTCCTGTCAGGCTCTCTGGATCTGTCCATCAAGACCAGGGGAACGACAGTAAAGAGGACAAACAGAGCTGAGACGGACAGGGGCGTGGCCTAAGGGAGCTGATGTGGTTCAGAGGTGTTTGAAGGCAATCTCTTCATATTTTTACTTTAGTTGAAACAACAAGGCTGTCAGTTAGAAAGAGTGCCTGTATCTTATCCCTGTTAACATTACATGTACATCCTATAGACAAGGACAATTCTGAGTATGATGAAAACACTGTTTCAGGTGTTGTTGAAATCAAACCAATCGATGACCAGGGGATTTCAATGTTGATCTTATCTTGTCTTGTCTTATCTTTGCCTGACGCTGTATCCAGTTGTGGCTTGTTTATTCTCTTTTTTTTTATTGCTATGGAAAACGAGATAATAAGTGATTTACTGTATATAATGGTGAGAGGTAAACACACACACACACACACACACACACACACACACCACACACACACACACACACAGTCATAAAGTTGTAGAGAAAAAAAATATTCACTATCTCCCTATCCTACCATCCCTCCCTCCCTCCCACCTCCCTCTCAGTTCAATTCAAAGGGCATTATTGGCATGGGAAACATATGTTTACATTGCTAGCTCTGCAGATGGCCTTTCCAGTCTGTTCATTATTGTTGCTGTGGTTGTGGTGACCTGAAGCTTCAAACTTCATGCTGTCCTCGTCGCCTCTATGACTGCCTGGATATTACTGGGAATACTTTGGACTTCTAATTACCTGATGCTCTGTCTGCCATAGAAAGTCAGTGAAGAGGAGCAGCATATTACTTAAAGAAAAAAGGTGGGAGTACACACCCCCCTGCTGCCAACCCTTTGCTACAGAGAAGAGTTTAGACTTACATACTTAGACTGCAGAGTTAGACTTATCGAGTTAGACTTATCGAGTTAGACTTACAGAGTTAGACTTACAGAGTTAGACTTACATACTTAGACTTACATACTTAGCTTGCAGAGTTAGACTTATCGAGTTAGACTTATCGAGTTAGACTACCGAGTTAGACTACAAAGTTAGACTTATAGAGTTAGGCGTACAACTTATAGAGTTAGACTTACAGAGTTAGACTTAGCAGAGTTAGAACTTACAGAGTTAGACTTACAGAGTAGACTCACAGAGTTAGACTCCACAGAGTTAGACTTAGAGAATTAGACGTACACTTATAGAGTTAGACTTACCGAGTTAGACTTACAGAATTAGATTTACAGAGTTAGACTTACAGGTTAGCTTTCACAGAGTGAGACTCACAGAGTTAGACTCACAGAACCCGAGTTAGACTTACAGAGTTAGACTTACAGAGTTAGACTTCAGAGTTAGACTCACAGAGTAGACTGAGAGAGTTAGACTTACAGTTAGACTCACAGAGTTAGACTCACAGAGCTAGACGTACATACTTAGACTTACATACTTAGACTACATACTTAGACTACATAGTGTAGACTTACAGAGTTAGACTTACAGAGTTAGACTTACAGAGTTAGACGTACTGCTGGCCGCTGTAAATTTACTTTGAAAAGTTTAGAGTACCTGTGAACAACTCAAACACCCGCAATCTCCTCCTGCACATATACCTGGACTTAAATCAACTGAAATAAACAGGCAAGGCGACATTTCAAGGCGGTAAATAACACGGCATTACCGTGGCAACAGCAAGAAGGTAACAAGCTTTCGCCAGTGGACTGGGCTTCGTGATATAAACATGAGTAGGACAGAAACACCCACAGACCTGCACTTACGCCTCTCCCTTCACCCTGACCATGTCTGAATTCCATTATCACAGACAAACATACACACACACACACACACCACACACACACACACACACACACACACACACACACCACACACACACACACACACACACACACCACACACACCCACACACACACAACACACACACTAACACACACACATTCAATTTCCATGTCTGATTATTTAATGATATAGCATTGATTCAAGTTGCTCTCTGATCCAGTTAAGGGGCTAGTACCATGTAAAGGTTCAGATGAAAATAGTTTGCCTTTTTAATAAGAAAGGTCAAACTGTGTTGTGTTTCTAACAATTGCCTCGTACTGTTGACATCTCATTGCACTGCTTCGAAAACCCAGACTAACATTATGGTGACTCAATAAGCCTTTTACACAGTTGAACCAAGCTTGTTGTCTACCCTACTCTGGGATATAATGAATACATTCACACTCCTATACGAGTCTGATTACTATTAAAACTTCAACTGAACTGCCAGTATTCTCGGGTTTCATCACGCTCTCTTTAGACAATTCACAAAGTCAAAACTGAAATAGAAATGCTGCCCTTCCTGGACCGTCGCTATATCTAGATGGGCATTAAGCTGCTCTCTGTATTTTGGGAGTGGAAATACATATTCACCTAAATATCCATCTCTGTGGAAGAGATAATTGATCTGAGTCGTGCTTAGGGATGGACGGATGCTTTTATTGATGCTTGGCATATCATAGACTATCTAATAATAGCACAATATATCAGGTGGATGATTTGCTCTGCTTTGAAACTTACCTTGGACAAGATGTATTATTAAATATCAAGTCATGTCTAGCTTTCAGTATCAAGTCTAACTGTTCTGAAATCTTACATTTGGCATACTTTGTCACTGTTGAGAGTGGCCATACTAATCCAATGAATATTTAATATTTTAGGCACATCTGTCCTTATATGAGTCTTGTTCTGAGCCACATATCTGAGCCACATGCCTGTTCAACATATTGTCCTGTAGAGCACATTATCCACTCTGACTGTGATTATTGCTGTCTGGGTGTCATCTTTAGTTCGGCATTCACACAGACACACTCCAACTCCATCTGAAGGTGTCGTCATGTCAGGGGTCACTGTGAATAAACACATCAAACAAATCATTTCTGAGAAAAAACCCTGTCACCTTCCCTCCCTCCACCCCCCCACCCACCCCGACCCCCTGCTGTTAGCCAATTGGAAAGGTGAAGGGGAGTCAGACAGACAGACAGCAATTTGGACTAAAAACATATTCTGCTCCACTTTGGGATGAATACATTTTGCCCCCTGCCTATGTGCGAAAAAGAACATCTATGGGCTTGAGAAAATGGCATGTTTTCTTTCTTTCTTTGTTGGGAAAGTTTGATGGTGATGGACAGGTTGGAGGAGATGAAAGGGGGAGGAGAGAAAGAGGGAGAATAAAAGTGATCCATTGAAAGTCAGAGGACAAAGTTTATCCCTCCACACAAGTTTATCCCTCCATATCCCTTCTGGGATTATGCCTACAGCCGCTGACATCTTGGCCATCATCACAGTGACAGCTGCTTCTACAAACTTCCTCTCAGAAGCTAGCGGCCATGTTTAAAAAAATGATGAGTCGTTCAAATGCTCCACTCAAGAGTTGATGACATCACTAGAGCTTCAGTTGTGGGCCTGTTATTATTATCACCAGAGATAAAACGTAACATAGACAGGGTCTGTTATTATTATCACCAGAGATCAAACGTAACATAGACACAGTCTGCTATTATTATCACTAGAGATAAAACGCAACATAGACAGAGTCTGCTATTATTATCACCAGAGATAAAATGTAACATAGACACAGTCTGCTATTATTATCACTAGAGATAAAATGTAACATAGACACAGTCTGCTATTATTATCACCAGAGATAAAACAGAATGAAGACAGGGGCTGTAACAATTATTATTTCTTTTTTTGTAATTTTTTTTTAACCTTATCACCAGAGATAAAATGTAATGGAGGGGCTTGCTTCTCACACTCTACCTAGATATTACAATCTGTCTCCTTTCTTTTGCACATTAAAGAAAATAAAAGGATCTCATGTTGATATAGGTATCTACTTCTATAGCTCAATTCACAGCACACTGCAGATATTTCATTGTGATCACTGTGACAACCAATCAAATGTGAGAACCAGGTCCACTCTTTCTTAGGTTTACTGTTTATCTTAGATTTATCCTGAAGTTACTGTATGTCTCCTCAATCAGTCTTAGCACTTTGCAAGTGTTGGCAAACACTGCTTGTTACAACCCTACACCTCTGACCACAGTAGAACGAGATAAAACAGAGTGACAGTCCATCAAGGTTTTCTGAGCCGTTCTGTTTCAGAGTTTTTTTCCCAACCCAAAACCGACTCGGCGGATCGATGTGCAGCGCAGGACCTGACCTTTGTGGCCAAGTGTGTTTCTTCCATATCCCCTTTTCATCTCAGCTCGGGTTTGGCCACTTCTGAAAACAAGCAGCTCAAATTCATCGGCTTTCGAAACCGCCAGCAAGCCAATTAATGCAACTTCCAGATCAGAAATCTACCTTAGGGGGATCACATTACAACTGTCGCCCTGCTCGCTGTGAGACAGACAGGAGCCTGGAGGAGCCTACAACTAAGTCTGGCTCGCTGTGAGACAGACAGGAGCCTGGAGGAGATACAGCTAAGTCTGCTCGCTGTGAGGACAGACAGGAGCCTGGAGGAGATATAGCTGAGTCTGCTCGCTGTGAGACAGACAGGAGCCCTGGAGGAGATATAGCTGAGTCTGCTCACTGTGAGACAGACAGAAGCCTGGAGGAGCTACAACTAAGTTGCTCAGCTGTGAGACAGACAGGAGCCTGGAGGAGCTACAACTAAGTCTGCTCGCTGTGAGACAGACAGGAGCCTGGAGGAGATATAGCGAGTCTGCTCGCTGTGAGACAGACAGGAGCCTGGAGGAGATATAGCTGAGTCTGCTCGCTGTGAGACAGGACAGGAGCCCTGGACGAGATACAGCTTAGTCTGCTCGCTGTGAGACAAACAGGAGCCTGGAGGAGATATAGCTGAGTCTGCTCGCCTGTGAGACAGACAGGAGCCTGGAGGAGATACAGCTGAGTCTGCTCGCTGTGAGACAGACAGGAGCCCTGGAGGAGATACAGCTAAGTGCCTTTCTCCAAAGAGGGAACATGGAATTATGACTTCCATCCTAAACTGATTCCATGAATCATGCTGAGAAGAGGGGAGGGGCCAGGGTGGTCTGGGAGGGGGTACATTACACCCATACACCCCCTCTAGACTCTGGGAACACAGAGGAGCAAGGGACAGCATCAGAGTGTGGGCTGAGAGAGATGTGTGGTGGTTTGTGTGTGAGTGGAGAGTGTGTGTGAGAGTGTGTGTGTGGACTGTGTGTACTGTGTGCGTGTGCGTGTGGTGCGTGTCTGTGTGTGTGAGAGAGTGGGTAACTCTGTGTGTGTGTGTGTGTGTGTGTGTGTGTGTGTGTTGTGTGTGGTGTGTGTGTGGTGTGTGTGTTGTTGTTGTGCGTGTGTGTGTGTGTGCCTGTCGGTTGGTCGGTGTGCATGGTGTGTGTGAGGAGACAGGGCCAGGGTGCATTTGATTTTCACACAGCATTAGAAGGTAATATTAAACCTTGAAGGCATCGATTCATAAAGCCAGGCTAATAGAGATTAAAGTCAGGTCTTTCTGAGGAGGTAGGGACGTATGAAGGAAAACCCTCAAAAAGCCTTTGCCCTGATCCTCACAGACTTCAAGAGCATTTAACCTGCCGCTATGGTGACAAGGTCTCCGACTGTCTTATACGCTCAGGTCAGTCTAATGAGGATCCTAGGGTGCCTTGACATGCTTACTATAAAAACCATGATGGGCTTTGGTGTGCAATAACTGCAATGACTTCTGTCTTTCAAATTTTAAATATGAAATGCCTGCGTGTCTGACAAACATTTGCCAAAATTATATATTAAAAAAATAAGAACAAGACAGGGATGTCATCTCTCCCCCTTTTCCTTCCTCTCTGGATCTAGCTAAATCAAGTCAATAATTTAAAATAAAATTGTTAGAATATTCGGCCCTGTTTGTTTCAGTAAGTCTTGTTGCTATTCATTGGGCTTAGCTAACCACTTCCTTCACAGTGTACTATATCCGGCTATGGTCTTCATCAGTACATCCAGTGGTAGAAAAAGCACTCAATTCTCATACTTTAGTAAAGTACGATACCTTAGTAGAAAATGACTCAAGTAAAAGTGAAAGTCACCCAGTAAAATACTACTTGAGTAAAAGTCTAAAAGTACTTGGTTTTTAAAAATACTTAAGTATAAAAAGTAATTTAAGTGTTAAAATATGCTTAAGTTTAAAAGTAAAACTACAGTGGCTTGAAAAGGATTCACCTCTTGTCATTGTTCCTATTTTTGATGCCTTACAACCTGGAATTAAATAGTTTTCTGGGAGGGGTTTGTATCATTTGATTTACACAACATGCCTTCCACTGAAGATGCAAAATATGTTTTAGGTGTGAAACAAACAAGAAATAAGACAAAAAAATTGAAAACTTGAGCGTGCATAACTATTCACCCCCCATGGTCAAAACTTTGTAGAGACACCTGTTGCAGCAATTACAGCTGCAAGTCTTTTGGGGTATGTCTCTATGAGCTTGGCACATCTAGCCACTGGGATTTTTGCCCATTCTTCAAGCAAAACGCTCCGGCTCTTTCCAAGTTGGATGGGTTCCGCAGGTGTAAAGCAATCTTTAAGTCATATCACAGATTCTCAATTGGATTGAGGTCTGGGCTTTGACTAGGCCATTCCAAGACATTTAAATGTTCCCCTTAAACCCCTCGAGTATTGCTTTAGTAGTATGCTTAGGTCATTAATCCTGCTGGAAGGTGAACCTCCGTCCCAGTCTCAAATCTCTGGAAGACTGAAACAGGTTTCACTCAAGAATTTTCCTGTATTTAGCACCATCGTTCAATGTCTGACCAGTTTCCCAGTCCCTGCCGATAAAAAACAGTCCCCACAGCATGATGCTGCCACCACCCTGCTTCACTGTGGGGACGATGTTCTCGGGGGTGGTGATGAGAGGTGTTGGGATTGTGCTAGACATAGCGTTTTCCATGATGGCCAAAAAGCTACATTTTTGTCTCATCTGACCAGAGTACCTTCTTCCATATGTTTGGGGAGTCTCCCCACAAGCCTTTTGGCTCTGTGGAGTGTATGGTTTAAAGTGGTCCTATGGACAGATACTCCAATCTCCGCTGTGGAGCTTTGCAGATCCTTCAGGATTATCTTTGGTCTCTTTGTTGCCCCTCTGATTAATGCTCTCCTTGCCTGGTCTATGAGTTTGGTGGGGCGGCCCTCTCTGGCAGGTTTGTTTGTGGTGCCATATTCTTTCAATTTTTTAATAATGGATTTAATGGTGCTCCGTGGGATGTTCAAAGTTTTCGGATATTTTGTACAACCCAACCCTGATCGCTACTTCTCCACAACTTTGTCCCTGACCTGTTTGGAGAGCTTCTTGGTCTTCTTGGTGTTGCAGACTCTGGGGCCTTTCAGAACAGGTGTATATATGCTGAGATCATGTGACAGATCATGTGACCTTAGATTGCACACAAGTGGACTTATTTAACTAATTATGTGACTATTGAAGGTAATTGGTAATTTTTTTCATTTCACTTCACCAATTTGGACTGTTCTGTGTATGTTCCATCCCATGACGTCCAAATAAAAATGTATTTAAATTACAGGTTGTAATTAAATATAAATAGGAATAACGCTAAGGGGTATGAGTCCCTTTTGCAAGGCAACTGGTAAAAGTACAAATAATTGAAAATTCCTTAAATTAAGCAAACCAGGTGGCACAATTTTCTAGTTTTATTTATTATTTACAGATAGCCAGGTAACATTCAAACACATAAACAAAACATTTGCGTATAGTGAGTCCGCCAGATCAGAGGCAGTAGGGATGACCAGGAATGTTGATAAGTGTGCAAATTGGACCATTTTGTCCTGCTAAGCATTCAACATGTAACAAGTACTTTTGGGTGTCAGGGAAAATGTATGGAGGAAATTTTCTTAAGGAATGTAGTGAAGTAAAAGTAAAACTTGTCAAAATATAAATATTAAAGTAAAGATACCCCAAAAAACTACTGAAGTAGTTCTTTAAAGTATTTTTACAGCACTGAGTACATCTTACATTTATCTGCTTTATTCAGTCAAATGAAAGACAATGTGCTGTCTTGTTGTCCTGCTTGGTTCATGCAGCTGTACCTTTAATTACTACCATTAAGGGGAATGAATCAGCTCAGCCATAATAACACAACTCATTAAAACTTCTCTTACTTTCTGTCCATAAATACCTTCCAAGGGAACGTTATAGCTCAGTCTTATCTGCCATTGAACCACCCCCAGATGGATGAAAACAACAGTCAATATCAGCTAGGTGGTCACATGTTTTCTTTGGAGTGTCTACCATCTAGCTTTCACAATCCCAACATGGAGGAGTAAGAAAAGCTGTACTTATAATGGCAGCTCTGGCCCCGAGATGAAACAGCCGTGAAACAAGACAAGCACAGGTAATTTTGCTACCTCTCTCCTCAAATGCTACTGCCAGCCAAAAGCAGTGGGAGAGTGGTGGGGGTCCATGGCATATTGATGTGTCTGCAGAGGAGGTTTTCTCCTGATTGAAAATCAACGGGCGAAGTGTACTTATGCTCCCAGCTGATTAGAAGCGATCAACACTATAGATTTCCTGTACTCTCTGTTATCTCTCCATCTTATAGGATTTCATTGGGGCACATTGGGTGGAGACAGATATTAGTGTCTGGGCCGATGTGCTGAGCGATTTGGGATTTTTGAGGTTGGTTCAGTTTCGGTTAGATTATTGAAAATATAATCATGGTTTTCGATTTCGGTTTCAATTATTTTGTTAAACATTAAATGCACTATGAATTATGCTGGTTGAATTCTGTAACATACAGAATAAAACAATGAATAAAAGTCCCATGATGGTAGTCACTGCCCATTACTGCTTTTCACTTACCAACCATCATGTATTCACATTACTTTACTTTAATAAAATAAAACATTTCAGTTGTTTATATTACTTTAATATTTAATTGCAGGTCATCATCTCATCTCTATAGAGCTGCTGTCTGACAAAATCACATTTTAGTAGTTCTTCAAAGTAAATAAGGCATACTTTTACAAATGCTGAATACCAGTGATCAATCACTTAGATCATGTAAAGCAACTGCTCTATCCATCCCAATTGTGCATTCTTCTCTCTTTTACGTAGCTGGCATAAACGATACACAGGCTGGACAAGTAGGAGGACAATGGATTATGTTCATTGTAGTCAATTACCACTGTTGGAAACCTGTTGGAAACTACAACTCCCTACTACATCTCACAGTTCTGGCTTGATCTGATTTATCTCTACAGAAACCGTGAAATGTGCACATTGATCTCACAGAAAAATAAATGATGAAATGTAATTCAATAATTGAACAGAAGTAGGTTAATTCGTTTTTTCAAAAATGAAAAAAAACCCTGACATTTCGGTTAAAAGCTCAGCACTAGTGGGCTGTTTATAAATGGTGTGTGTGTGATGTCGATACATGGAGAACTACCTGATAATGAGTCTTAATTCACACAGATTGGACTCAATTTGCATAGATACCACCATTTAAAAGCCTAATCTAATTTAACCACAGTTAACTACATTGATGTCTATTTCAGGTTCGCTATACAATCAAACAGATGCAATAAACCATGGCCATGCATTTCACTTATCAAAAACAAATATAAAGGAAGAACATAAATGCTGCAGAAAAATTGCTGAAAATAATTGTCATTAAGAGCTCCACTTACAGCCAGATTGGGTATGTTGCCTGACCACCCATGAAAAAAGAAAACGCTCTCACTTCTGCGAGATGCAATTTGTGGATGCATTTAGTTTGGCTGTAATTATACGCTACGCAGCATGCTGTGCAGCGGTAGGGAGGAAGTGAAGACATTTGTCGTTAATGACTAGAGAGCATTTCCCCGCCAACAATATGCAACTCGGTACAGGGAGCTCCTCCATTAGCAGATTACAGAAGAGAGAGAGAGAGAGAGAGAAGAGAGAGGAGAGAGAGAGAGAGAGAGAGAGAGAGAGAGAGAGAGGAGAGAGAGCCGGGGAAGAAGTGAGAAAAAAATGCATTCAAAAAAAGTTATTCATCTTCAAAACTTTCTCCAATTCATTTGTTTTATTTTATTAGAAGAACAGGAAGAGGGTAAAGACAGGGAAATGTAGGAATGAAATAGCTGAGCTGGTGAATCTTTCGCCACTCCCTGTGTTCACCCAGAAACAAAGAGAGGGAGAGAAAGGGAGAGAGGGGAGAGAGAGACAGGGGGAGAGAGAGAGTCAGAGAGGGAAGGAGAGAGGGAGAGAGAGAGAGAAAGGGAGAGAGAGGGAGAGAGAGGGAGAGAGAGGGAGAGAGGGGAGAGAGAGAGAGAGAGAGAGTTGTGTTGTTGTCCTCCGGTGGCTAGCTAGCTAAAGTCGGCCCTTTCCTAAATTAGCCATTGACGGAGATAAGGATTTGGACTTGTGGTTTTATAGGCAATATGAAAGAGAGGATGATGGCATTGGTGTTTCTCAACAAGTAGGGTGAGTCAACATAATATTTTTCTACTTACTCACTCACACACAGACACACACACACAGACACAGACACAGAAATCAGTACCATGGATGGCCAAGTTAAGATCCGACATCTGTAGATGAAGAGAAACTTTTTGTCAAAAGTAGTTCACTACATAAGGTATAGGCTGCCATTTGGGATGCAACGTTGGACCAAAGAAGTCCTTTCACCTAAGAAGCACATCGGTTCCACTTGGCTTTGGCCTGCTAAATTTAGGAAGCATGGGGACTCCTGATCATAACTCTCATTGGATGAATCAATTCAAGCAGCACACTGCACTCCAAATTGCAGATCTGTCGACCAAACTGGTTTCTCAGATCTTATGTATTTGCGTTTATAACTTTCAAAAGCCCTAGTCAATAACTTAAGGAATTGTGTAGCAATATATATTCTGTTGCTTAAGGACTCAACAGTTAACATTTTTGTAAGTTTGTCAACTTTTCGCAGATAAAGAGCAGTTTGTTCATCCCATTGTTGAAACAGCAAGAAAATCAATGACTGCCAGAGGTGGAGCACCTTTGATGCCCAATGAAGATGAATACATGCAGTGATTTGATTCCTCTAATTCTTCCATCCAGGTTGCAATTTGGGCGGTCGACATCTGCAACGTGTTTGAAGGACATCGGACGTGACATTTTCCCAGCCTCAGGGGCCGGCTTGTCCACAACGAGTTAGATCTTCACCCCCTGCTCTCCACAAAGGTCATAGGACGGACGTTTATCGGCGAAAATGACACATCCTGAGTCCACCGGAGGGAACCGACGGCGGTGAACCTGCTAACGTTCCAGAGCCCTGGGGGACGGCAGGGACAATTTGCTGTTTCACCTTTCTACTCTCTATCTCCTCGTCCTCTCCTCCCTCCTCTCTACCTCTCTCTCCTTTTGTCTCTCTACCTTCCTCCCCCTCTCTCTCTCTCCCTCCTCTCCACCTCTTTCCCTACTCTCTACCTCTCTTTCCTTTTGTCTCTCTCCCTCCCTCCCCTGCTCTCTTCCCTCCTCTTGCTGCTCTCTGTATCAGCTCTCTCCGTTCTCTCTTCTAGCCAAAGTCAGTATGTCAGGGCTGTAGAGGACGAGATTCCAGTCTATTGCATTTGTCCCAGAATAAAACACAAATATCTTGATGTAGAATAATCTCACCTTGTTCAAAGACCAAGTACCATTAAAATACTGTATATGTTTTTGAATATAGATTTCATATACTGTTGTTTAAACAACTCATGATTACAGTTTTTCTTGATTGTATGATCACATTCGTCCAAATATAATTAAACTTTTTCAAATAACCCACAGAACCAAACTGAAACACGTTGGCCAAAATGACACATTCATTTAGCAAAACGCATTAAGACTCTCAAAACATGAAATACACGATACAACATCAACTACCTCCATATATACATTGGGGGAAAAAGTATTTGATCCCCTGCTGATTTTGTACGTTTGCCCACTTACGAAGAAATGATCAGTCTATAATTTTAATGGTAGGTTTATTTGAACAGTGAGAGACAGAATAAAAACAAAAAAATCCAGAAAAACACATGTCAAAAATGTTATATAATTATTTGCATTTTAATGAGGGAAATAAGTATTTGACCCCTCTGCAAAACATGACTTAGTACTTGGTGGCAAAAACCCTTGTTGGCAATCACAGAGGTCAGACGTTTCTTGTAGTTGGCCACCAGGTTTGCACACATCTCAGGAGGGATTTTGTCCCACTCCTCTTTGCAGATCTTCTCCAAGTCATTAAGGTTTCGAGGCTGACATTTGGCAACTCGACCCTTCAGCTCCCTCCACAGATTTTCTATGGGATTAAGGTCTGGAGACTGGCTAGGCCACTCCAGGACCTTAATGTGCTTCTTCTTGAGCCACTCCTTTGTTGCCTTGGCCGTGTGTTTTGGGTCATTCTCATGCTGGAATACCCATCCACGACCCATTTTCAATGCCCTGGCTGAGGGAAGGAGGTTCTCACCCAAGATTTGACGGTACATGGCCCCGTCCCTCGTCCCTTTGATGCGGTGAAGTTGTCCTGTATCCTTAGCAGAAAAACACCCCCAAAGCATAATGTTTCCACCTCCATGTTTGATGGTGGAGATGGTGTTCTTGGGGTCATGGGCAGCATTCCTCCTCCTCCAAACACGGCGAGTTGAGTTGATGCCAAAAAGCTCAATTTTGGTCTCATCTGACCACAACACTTTCACCAGTTGTCCTCTGAATCATTCAGATGTTCATTGGCAAACTTCAGACGGGCATGTATATGTGCTTTCTTGAGCAGGGGGACCTTGCGGGCGCTGCGGGATTTCAGTCCTTCACGGCATAGTGTGTTACCAATTGTTTTCTTGGTGACTATGGTCCCAGCTGCCTTGAGATCATTGACAAGATCCTCCCGTGTAGTTCTGGGCTGATTCTTCACCGTTCTCATGATCATTGCAACCCCCACGAGGTGAGATCTTGCATGGAGCCCCAGGCCGAGGTATATTGACAGTTCTTTTGTGTTTCTTCCATTTGCGAATAATCGCACCAAATGTTGTCACCTTCTCACCAAGCTGCTTAGCGATGGTTTTGTAGCCCATTCCAGCCTTGTGTAGGTCTACAATCTTGTCCCTGACATCCTTGGAGAGCTCTTTGGTCTTGGTCATGGTGGAGAGTTTAGAATCTGATTGATTGATTGCTTCTGTGGACAGGTGTCTTTTTTACAGGTAACAAGCTGCGGTTAGGAGCACTCCCTTTAAGAGTGTGCTCCTAATCTCAGCTCGTTACCTTTATAAAATACACCTGGGAGCCTGAAATCTTTGTGATTGAGAGGGGGTCAAATACTTATTTCCCTCATTAAAATGCAAATCAATTTATAACATTTTTGACATGCGTTTTTCTGGATATTTTTGTTGTTATTGTGTCTCTCACTGTTCAAATAAACCTACCATTAAAATGATAGACTGATCCTTTCTTCATCAGTGGGCAAACGTACAAAATCAGCAGGGGGTCAAATACTTTTTTCTCCCACTGTTCATACAACTTATCTAATGAAAAGTGATTTCAATCAATTGTTACACAATGGCCCAATAAATACTGACTACAACTATCAATATACCCTAACATGGTTAACCCTCTTGTATATGTCTGGGCCATTTGTTGATACTATAATTATAGTATGCACCATAAAAGGCAAGTAAACATATTATCACAGCATGGGCTGAATTCTTTTTTTTTCTTTCATTGATTTTTACCAAAGATGACCAATGACGAAAGAATGTCACTCAAGAGCATGAATATCCAGAAGCAAAAGGCTTTATTTTACCTTTTTCCATTTTAACTGAGAGCTGAACTATCTTCCTCTATTGGCCCCTCTACCTCACATTTGTTCTTGCCCTCAGCCTCTGACTCGGTCCTGTCTTGCCAACAGCAACTCAGAGGTGACCTCTTGTACGCATGAATGATTGCTGATTGAACAATTGTGCAAATATGTTTTTGCACACGTGCAGAAGAGGTTCACATTCATGGGAGTAATTTGTATCAGATGTGACCAAATGTTTTCATTTTGTTTGACATCATTTGCTCAACTGAGTTTTGCGTCTTTTGTAGAGAGTTGTGCAAAATTTGCGTAGCATTTGCATTGTGTGTGAAGCAATAAGAAATTACTTAGTGCTCATGAGGTTGTGATGGAGATCAAGTGGACCCCAGTT